>NC_088794.1:50796278-51096675 GCF_011386835.1 Chrysemys picta bellii | reverse complement strand
ACAAATCCCCAGGCGTCACAGTGAATGTATAGCTATTAATAATATGTATAACTTCTTATATCTACAAATGTAATGGTATTAAATTTGGTACTTTGAATATGAGTTCCCTTTAATGTTTTTTTTGCAGGACCGTCGAATAGAGGAGTTAACAGTGCTGCTAAGCCAGTACAGAAGGGTGAAGGAGATAATGTTAGCAGCTCATGGTAAAATAAGTGTTGTGGATAATGTCTGATGTGTGGTCTTCCTGAATACTGTATGTTCTGTAATGAATATTCCTTAATAAGGCATAAAAAGAAGGCCACACAATAAGGCATAAAAAAATAATCTGTTTAAGGCAAATTATAATTTTCATCTGTCACATTCTAGACATTTAATTTTGGTTAACATGCTATACTACACATCATAAAACTAGGGTCAAAACTGATTAGGAGATTTAGCCACACCACTCCCATTCATATAGACTTGTATGGCTGAATCCCTTAGTCAGTTTTGAAAGTCTTAACCTAAAAGTTTGTTTTACATCATTCAATAGCAGGTTGGAATGTAATTCTGAAATTCTGTGTTGCTCTAAATGGTGTCATTAAGATTCCTTTATACGAGAGAGCTTCTCAGTCAATCAGATTTATTGTTTGTTTTTATACTAGCACTTAGGAATCCCAGTAAGAATTAGGACCCCATTTTGTACAGAGTACAAAAAAAACTCTGCCCGAGTAAAGCTCAGAATCTAAAGACAGGACCAGCAGTGGTTATAACAAAAGTGAGAAGAAGAGGGCTCAAAAGCAATAAGCGCTTGTGTTAACATAGGTTTGCAATGTGCATGACTAGATGCTTTAATTCTTTTATTATACTCTTCTTTAATTAATAATAAGACACAAATTTCAGTAGTGCAATATGGCTCCAGGAGACCTTAATCAGATGACGATAAGTCACACTATACTTTTAATACTATTCAGACTTCTTTCATATCAATTTAACTCCAAGTGCAGCAACAATGATCATCTGTCAAACAGCAAGCTAGCATTATGGGTGCAATGTTTCTGTACAGGTCATTGTTTTCCTTGATGTAAGAAGTGTTTTTACAGTAGGTTCATTACAAATAACTTTATTTTTGGATGCAGCTGATCGGTGTTAAGAGAACCGTTTTTTTTTCTTTGCATATGATAATTTGTTAAATGAGTATAGTAAATTCTTCCAAAACAAATATTCACAGCTGACTACTTGGGCAAATGCTGATATGAGAAAAAACTACAGCCTTATCAATGTATTACAAAACACTACTTAATTAATTAGGATGTACTTGGGGATCATCCTTGTCTATTGCATCACTTACGTTGAGAATGGGATAGGTGTTTTAGGGTAGTCTCACTTTTAGATTACCTCTATTATCATAGTTCCACTGACGTCAATAAAGCTATGATAATTTACAACAGTTAAGGATGTGCCCATAGGAAGCCATGCTTTGTGGCAACACCAAATAAACTTCCACTTCACATCACAAGGGCTCAGTCAACAACAGCAGGTTTGCTGGCTGTCTTCTGAACCTAACAAGGTAATAATGCACACTAGTCCAAATAAACCAGGAAATAGTCTATCCTTGTGGCAGCAGCAAGGCTTAATATAGCTGGCAATAGTTTTCCGTAGGTGATTATGATCAAACCACCTCAGTCTGGTAAATGAGGGATAATTGAAATTTTAGTAAACAGATTTATCCACCATGAAATACTAGCCCATCTGATTAGACAAGCCTAGGAAATATCATCCATCCTGTCTGCATTTAGAATAGCAGAGCCATGAAGGTAAGACCAAGCATATGCAAAGGAATTTCTCTTTTTAAAAAAATGCATCACAAAATGCACATTTTAAGGACCTGATCCAAAGCCCATTGAAATTAATGGGAATCTTCAGTTGACTCCATAAGCTGTGGGTCAGACCCTAAGTTAGTACCATTACCACCATTTGAAATGTTACTAAACACCTAGCTTGGCGTTTTCACTGCATTAGGCAGGGGCGCTGGAGCAGTTTTTATAGTGCAGGTGCTGACAGCCATTGTACCAAACTGTAAACCCTGTATATGATGGAAACCATTTCAAGCAAGGGGATGTGGCAGCACCCCTAGTTCCAGCATCTATGGTGTTAGGTTGGGTTTGGAAGGTCTCATATGAGCCGTAATATGGTCGCCAATGAGTTTGCCTATACTATTATTCCTTTACTTCTTGTTAACACCACATTGTGACATCTGAAGAGCAGGTCAGTCAGCATAGCAGCCAGAGTAGTCTTCTTTTTCAGCAGACGTGAAAGACAAAAGAAAAGCTGAACACTTTCTGACCTGTCATGCATTTTCATTAGCTGAATAGGGTCTGCTGTTGTTAAGCAGTATTTTGTTTTACATAATTATAACACTTTCCAGAGACATAATGAAACTCTTATGAGTCCTTTTGCAGTGATCCAATTTTCTATAATTAAATACAAAACATTTGGAGAAAGTCTTTAAAATCATTAAGTATAGAATAATGTGAAAAATAAATTGACCAGATATCCTTGTTTTCTCCAGAATTCAGAATTGTGTCTCAAGTGAACACAAGTTTTCATAGCTCCTATTTATTTTCAAAAAAGTCTGGTACATTATAATGTACTGCATTTGGTTGTTTGCTCCAGAGAAACCTTTATTATCTGAAGAAGTACCACCAAAGAACTGAAAAGAGATTTCAGAGGAAGATCTTAAGATTGGAGCTGTCCTAGGGTTTGTGTTGGTGTTTAGAGTTGGTTTTAGTTGTGTTGGGGGGCATTTGGTGGTGGCTGGGTTTTTTCTGAGAAAAATCTGGGCTGTTTATATGGGGAAGAGCTTCAAAGCATATTCAGAGAGAGATCTTGCAAAATACATAAGTAGCTCATGTTAAGGCAAAAGAAAAAACATTACAAACAGTTACACATAGCTGTGTAACTTCTATTTTATCCTCCAAGTATGCCTCACATCCACTAATAAGTATAAATCCTTTTCTTTGAACAGGATAGTTGAAGAGTTTCTTTTATATCTGTTAGTGATCATAGGTTGTATAGATCAGCTAGTAAAAGATAGTGAAATGAAGATACAGTTCATATCAGCTGGGTACAATTCACATCACTTAACATTATCCTCAGACTCGCATGTTTATGGCAGAGAAACCTAAAAATGTACTACATGTCTTGCTGTAAATTACTGATTGTACATCTGAGATTATACTGTTATCAACAATAACAATGCCTTTTGAGTACTTCACTTCATTCCTAGAATGGCCTTGAGAGAACAGCTTTCATGGTGGGAAATTTTAAAGGACTGCACATTCTGTTTCAATATTATTCCATTTATCAGTCTTTGTAAAGGCACACACATGCACAAGATCTGTTCAGACACTCTTTGAACAAGTTCCAAGTTAAGACTTGGCTGTAATTTGATCCTTTCTATATTTCTGCAGCAATTTTATTGAAAATTTATTGAAATTAGCTGTTATAACAGGTTAAATCTCAAAGGAAACCTTGCTCTACTCAAAGGCCTAGAAGAGAACATAATTCAGAAAGAAAAGTGTCTCTTTTTCCACTTCAGCCTCTGTTTCAGATTTACCTTCCAATTGCATACATCTACCCTGCAGGCTTCTGTGTCAGAGTTAAAGGCTGCTTTGACATGTGACATGGATTTATTTCATTGTGAATTAGCTTAAGTACTCTGTCACTAAAGTCAAATGAAAGCTGGAAATGTTAGTTCTGTGCAGCATCTTCAGATTAGGGTGGAGGAACTGTCCCTGGGGGATCAGTGATCCAGCAACTGCTGTGGTTTAAAAAAAAAAAAAAAGTACTCTGTAGATTGATGAGCTGGAAAATAGAGAATTTAACGAGAGGTGTTCTGTTGATGTGAATCATTATTGATCGTCATTACTGATATTCTGTGTCAGGATAAAATGACACTGGATTGTGAGTACCAGAATTTCAGGGTACATTTCTGTATTTAAATAAATTAATTTAAATTTAAAAAAATAACTATTCTCTTTGGAAAATCATGGGAGACAGGAGAGATTCCAGAAGACTGGAAAAGGGCAAATATAGTGCCCGTCTATAAAAAGGGAAATAAAAACAACCCAGGAAACTACAGACCAGTTAGTTTAACTTCTGTGCCAGGGAAGATAATGGAGCAAGTAATTAAGGAAATCATCTGCAAACACTTGGAAGGTGGTAAGGTGATAGGGAATAGCCAGCATGGATTTGTAAAGAACAAATCATGTCAAACCAATCTGATAGCTTTCTTTGATAGGATAACGAATCTTGTGGATAAGGGAGAAGCGGTGGATGTGGTATACCTAGACTTTAGTAAGGCATTTGATACAGTCTCGCATGATGTTCTTATCAATAAACTAGGCAAATACAACTTAGATGGGGCTACTGTAAGGTGGGTGTTATGACTGGCTGGATAACCGTACTCAGAGAGTAGTCATTAATGGTTCCCAATCCTGCTGGAAAGATATAACAAGTGAAGTTCCGCAGGGGTCTGTTTTGGGATCGACTCTGTTCAATATCTTCATCAACGACTTAGATATTGGCATAGAAAGTATGCTTATTAAGTTTACAGATGATACCATACTGGGAGGGATTGCAACTGCTTTGGAGGATAGGGTCATAATTCAAAATGATCTGGACAAATTGGAGAAATAGTCTGAGGTAAACAGGATGAAGTTTAATAAAGACAAATGCAAAGTGCTCCACTTAGGAAGGAACAATCAGTTTCACACATACAGAATGGGAAGAGACTGTCTAGGAAGGAGTACGGCAGAAAGGGATCTAGGGGTTATAGTGAACCACAAGGTAAATATGAGTCAACAGTGTGATGCTGTTGCAAAAAAAAGCAAACGTGATTCTGGGATGCATTAACAGGTGTGTTGTGAGCAAGACACGAGAAGTCATTCTTCCGCTCTACTCTGTGCTGGTTAGGCCTCAACTGGAATATTGTGTCCAGTTCTGGGCACCACATTTCAAGAAAGATGTGGAGAAATTGGAGAGGGTACAGAGAAGAGCAACAAGAATGATTAAAGGTCTAGAGAACATGACCTATGAAGGAAGGCTGAAAGAATTGGGTTTGTTTTGCTTGGAAAAGAGAAGACTGAGAGGGGACATGATAGCAGTTTTCAGGTATCTAAAAGGGTGTCATAAGGAGGAGTGAGAAAACTTGTTCATCTTAGCCTCTAAGGATAGAACAAGAAGCAATGGGCTTAAACTGCAGCAAGGGAGGTCTAGGTTGGACATTAGGAAAAAGTTCCTAACTGTCAGGGTGGTTAAACACTGGAATAAACTGCGTAGGGAGGTTGTGGAATCTCCATCTCTGGAGATATTTAAGAGTAGGTTAGATAAATGTCTATCAGGGATGGTGTGGACAGTATTTGGTCCTGCCATGAGGGCAGGGGACTGGACTCGATGACCTCTCGAGGTCCCTTCCAGCCCTAGAATCTATGACTATGAATAAATGCCAGCTTATAACTTCACTTTGGAATGAAGCATGAGAAACTGGATTGTGATAGAGAATGCTTATTCTAACGCATGTGCCTTTTAGTAAGAGAAATGTAGCATGTGCAGTGACAAAAAAAATAATATTCAGTTTGTTTTATTTACATATAGATATAGTGCTCTATTTTAAAATCTCACTTAAAAATACTATATAGGACAGTTGCTTTTTTAAGCAGAAAGAATATATAGGAACCCATCAAATGTTCATTTAGCCAGTTAGTCTGTTAAAGTACTTCTATTCTTTAACTCTTCCAGGCTCTTCAGAGAGAATTCTGTCTGGTAGCAGTGAGGAGGAATTTGAGGCAAGTTTGAAGAAGTGGAATCTCATGAATAAGCCCCAAGCAGAATTACTCAAACCCGAGGTATTTAACAAATATATTGTTTAGGAGTAAATTCTTCTTTAAGCTCCACCATATCAGAGATGGTCTACACGATTGATCTCACTATGGTTGCAAGAGAACAACTCAGGGCAGAATTTGGCTCTAGGTGAATTTATTTGTACATATGTGTGTGTTTGGTGGGTTAGTTTTGAGATTCAAACACACATGGACTAAAATCACAAACTGGGACTCATATTTTACACAGGTACTTCCAGGAGAATTGTCACCAATTATGGAGTCTTTACTGCCACAAAAAACTCTGGAAATCAGGTAAGACCCTAGTTTTGTAAATTTTCCCGGGTCTAAATAACGTATTCAGATATTTACATTTAATCTTGCCTATTCGTACAAAGCTAACAATATGTGGTCAGATGAGGATGCACTGCTTGTTGTATATGCTTATAGTGCTGACTTAGCAATGTAATTGATTAAGATGTGTACTTAGCACATAACACTTATAACAAGCTATATTATTCTGATTAACAGTGGAAGCAGTCCAGTTCCTTCAAATAACTTTATTTCTCCACATGAGGAATCTTTGGGAACCAAAAGTAGGTAAGAACAATATTACTTGAGACACTTATCACCAAGATTAACTGAAATCTACAGAACACTTAGTTCATCAGTAATCTACAGGTGACTTTGTCAGTTTTTGCAGTTTTGGTGGTTTTAAAGATTTCTATCAATTGCAGATTATTCCCAGAGTGGTATCACACCATTTCTGTATCATCTTGAGAATGTATATGATTCCACAGACATTATTTTGCATTAATTGTTGTTGTTGTTGTTTTAATTTTCCAATATCATTATTTTATACTTTCTAGGGTTCCACAGAAAAAAATGTCAAGTAGTCTAGAGGACTTGCAGAGTGAATCCCTGGAAAAGGTTGGTTCCTAAGTATTTACAACTTTTAGCATTTAATTTGAAATCTGAAGACATTAATGCCAATTTATATAATATATATCCTGTCTGTTTACATATGCTAAACATAACCAACAACAATACTGTATGTAAAAAAGGCTTATGATACTGTAGTTCAAACCTTCTCTCTCCCACCCCCATGTCTGAACTTAGTATGAACCAAGTATTTGCCTTGTCCACACAAACACATCCTAATATTCAGCTTTTCAGCTAAACAAGGGAAAATGCGTTGACGTGAAGTATCTCCAGTGTATAAATGGTAATGGGAATTAATATCCTTTTGAATTGCACATCTCAATATGCCTTTAAGTTTCAGGACACATGATCACAAGAGTTGTGCAGTGGGCTACTCAGGACACATGATCACAAGAGTTGTGCAGTGGGCTTCTCTACAAATAAACAATATACTTTTTTTTTCATATTTTTCTTTTTAAAGGTAGATGTTTTTATTCAGAGTCGGACCTTTTCAGGCCTCACCATTAACTGAATTCATAAAATAGCTCGATTTTTGTAGTATATTCTTCAGATTCAGCATCTGACACCGTGAGCATATTGATTCTTCTTTCCTATTAAATGTACAGCAGGAAGCTTTTAGCAGGTCCTGATTGACAACCATTAGCCAGTTCTGTTTTATGACATTATACAGTATTATTCACTGTGTAATTTCACCTTATCAGCAAATTGTAATGCTTTTGCTCAGGCTAAAATGGATTTAATCATGAACACAATTAACATACACTTGTTTTATGTATTTTAAAATAACTTTAAGTCCTATGAGTTGCAAGGACTTTAATGGTAACAAACCTTTTAAACTATTAATTAGATCACAATTTAAAAACAAATTGCTAAATATTGCGGCTGTGGTATTATTTCTGCCCAGGATTGTGGTTTGATTCTTTGCTTGTAAATATGTTTGTTACTTCCCAAGCTAGACTTCTGATACAAGTGGTATTATTGAAGCTGGTGTTGCTGTTACATTATTTAAACAGGGGGAGCAGTGTTGTTAATGTCAAGGCTAAATGCATTTCAGGTTGTCTTATTTTTCACTATTTCAACACGATCAAATGGATCATATTTTTACTCGCTAAATTTAGGTTTTCTCCCACTGCCACTTTAATTTTGCCTGAGTTTTGTTGCTTTTTTTTGTATGACACACTTACTAGGTTTGTGTAATAGTACTTATCCATGCACATTGATACATCATTTTAAAATTGAATTAATGTAACCATATCCAGTAAAAATATGGTTAATTTCTTCTAGATTTTCCTAAAACCTTTTCTGTGATCTTTTGATTTGTTAATATAACTGTAACCTAACAAAACTTGTTTTAAACTTATTTTGCACTCATTTTATTGTAGTAATACATATGGTAAATGAATCAAGGACTAACGTTTTTAGTTCCTTGTAGAATTTAAAGGTCTATTTTCTCCTTGATGTGCTCATGAATATGCTATTAATTTTAAAAGGCTATACAGGATGCATATGCAAAGGTAGGTGTGCAGGTATTCTAATTTGGGCTCTGAGCTACTCAGATCTGACAACCTAAGCAATGTAGGGCTTGATCAGTATTTGGAGGAGAAACCAACAAGATGACACAGAAAATAGCATTAGTGAGTTTAGGCCCGAGACCAACAAAGCATGGAAACATATGCTTAAATTTAAGCATATGACTAGTTCAGAGGAAATCAGTGGGACCTATGTGTTTAAGTGCTATGCTGAATATGGATGGGATTCTTCATGTGTTTAAAATTAAGTACATGTTACTTGCTTTGCTGAGTCAAGGCCTTAATAGTTGGTACTCTACCATTGAGGCTGTAATAGACCAATGGTAGAGGTACTGTATTGCTGAAGGTATAATATTTTACATGGGGTCTAAGACTTAGGTCCTTTTTACTTGCAACAATTAAAGATCCCAAAACATTTCTTTTTTAAAATAGAAGTTAGCCTTGTTGACCCTGCCAAAGTACTGTTTGCATAATTACGTTCCTACCTAAATTCTTCATACAGCTTCAATTAAATAAGATATTCTTCATTTCCTATCCTAGATCATTATATATTATTGTATTGTTGTGTTCTGTTAAACAGCTGACATATCTAACACCAGAGGAAGCAATAAATAAGTTTTGGATGAAGTAATTCTTAATCTTTAGGTCGAATCCTGCTCCTGTGGAAGTTGAAAGCAAAAAATCCCATTGATGGCAACAGAATCTAGATGGGGGTCATTTTGGTAAAGTGGTTGGGGAAAGACAGATGAGCTATTCATTATTGAATGAGGAGAGAATAGACCTCTTAATATCTTCAAATAGAATCGCTGTCTAGAAATCAAACTAAAACTGTTCTTTTGTGTTGTATGTATGTTTATACTAACATTTGTCTGTTACTTTTTTCCAACAAATTTTGAAATTACCCTCCCTGCAACTCCGTAGCATGTAGACGGGAAACCAGTAGAACCTGTTGTAGAACAAGAGGTATATTGACTGTATCTTAACTCCTTTAACATTTGCCTTCTGTGATTGTGCATTGATGGAGTGGCTACTTTTTCACTTCTCATTCAGTGTCTCTTAAATTGTTTTTGTATTGTTAAAGTACCGACATTTTAAAAATGTGTGGGTAGGGCTCGGGAGGAAAAACTCTACAGTCTAATGAGGAAAATAAAATCAGTTCTTTAATCACTCTTTAGTCCATCTAGGGTAATTTATCATTGGAACAATTTACCTAGACATGTGATGGATTCTCCATTGCTTGCTGTCTTTAAGTCAAGAATGGATGTCTGTCTAAAAGATCTGCTATAGCCAGCTTGAACAGGAGTTTTCATTTTGATCCAGAAATTGTTGATGAGGTTATTTGTCCTGTGTTATGATGGAGGTCAGATTGTCATCATCTAATGTTCTATTCTAGACAAACCAGATCCAACTCTTGTTGAAATCTATGGTAAAAATTGCATTGATTTCAATGTGAGTTGAATAAGACCCTCTGACTAGAAAATATGACACACAGCAATAGTTTGGATCCTCATTTTTATCCTTTTATCCTCACTAGTTTGAGGGATGGGGAAGGATTTAAAACTTAGCAGCAAAACATGAAAATAATACTTATGTACAAAGTTACATAAAATTATTGCATATGAAATATAATAGCTGTGTAAAGTAAATTACACATTACTCTTGGGGTACAATTGTACATTTCCCATGTATATTTTAGAAGCCATGGTTTCTATTGTATTTCTCCTGGAGCATGCATAGTAAACGTAGGGCTAGTACATGAGGTTACATGATGTATTTCTGTGGGCTAAATATGTTTTGCATTCTTTATCCTCATGCATTCCTTTCCTTTCATGTACTCTCAGATAATGCCAAAATAAACATTTAGCAGTAAGGCCCTGATCCAAAGAACACCCACAGCTCCCATTGTCTTCAGTAAAAGTCAAAGGGTGCTTAGCACTTCTCCAGTGAGGGTAATTTATCCTATTGGTATTTCTAAATTTCTCCCACTTCTGGAATGTGCACCAAGTCCTAAATGATGGCCTCTCATTCTTTCATTTGGAAGAAACCCTGAACAAATAGGGATACCAATATTCTACTGAGAAATAACACTTTTATCTGGACAACTTTTCAAAGCTGGGAACAGCAAGTACACCTGTGAAACCCACACTTCAGCTTAAAAATAGTCTCACTAGACTCTTAACAGTGAGATATGTATGCGCAAATACAGGTTTTTGCAGGCACATATGCAGTTTTTTTAATGCATCCATCATGCCTGTTTAGAGAACTTGGCCCACCAGAATAGGTGACCTTACCAAGGTTTACTGTAACAAAATTCAGTGTTTTCCTCTACTTAGCTTAGCCTATACAACAGAAAGGTGAATGGTTGCTTTGTACCGCTCACTTTCAGTACAATATATCGAATGTTGATGTTTTGAGGGCTTCATGCTGTGAACACTTACTACTAGGCATAGGCCCTACCACAATGAATAGTACTATTGACTTCAATGACATTATGTAGAGTGCTAAGCACTGTGGCTGGGTGTGAGTGTAGACTGGGACCTGCTATAGTATGAGACAGGCAAAAACTGTATGGAATAGTTAGTGGAGTTCATGTAACCACTCTAAACAGAAATGACTCTTAAAATATAAGTTAGTCCATGCTTTTCCCTCTAAAAGTTATGTTAAAACTATTAGTAATTTAAAAAAAATGTTAGTGCAAACTACATTAAATATATGAAAATTATCTTAACTATATTTAGTTATTTAGTAAATTTTTTTAGCCTAACTTTGGTTTTCGTAAAAATGTGTCTATTTAATATTCTTCTTGTTTTGCATCAGTATTTATACCTTGCTACTAGAGATGGGTGATTACATTTGGCCTAAGTTTGATTGAAACTCAAATGCTTCTGGGTTCACATTCACTAAGGTACAACTCTGTGTGGTAGTAAGGGTGCAGGTCGGAGGGAGCATATAGAAAAAAAAGAGGGGGGAAATAACACTGGAAAAACATAGTGAAATATGGACCAGAGAGTATGCAGTGAAACTGTGGAGTGGGAAAGGAGGAAAAGAAGGACAAAGAAAGAAATTCTAATGACAGAATAAATACAATGTATTTAACAATACACTTTAACATAGTAGATAGGTACCCACTGTGTTACCATAGCTTTGGAGGGTGGGTGGGGGGTGTTATATCCTTTATAAAAATTACAAATTTCCTTTTAGCTAGAAAAACATGTTGTTGTTGTGTTTAAATTAAATCACCCTTAGGAGAAAACCATGGTTTTAAAAAATATTTGCAACCTTCACATAGCTTTGCTTGTCCCTTGAATGAATACAGTGCCTTTTTTTTTTACAAATATCATACAAATAATTTGTATTTTTTAAAAAAAATACAGAATAAACCATATGTGAAGAGTAACAAATATCAGACCTTGCCAGGGAAGCTTCTTCGACCCACACACAACGGAGATCACGGAACATACAATACTCCCACTTCCCTAAATGTATTTGGAATGAATGACAATGAGGACAACAGTGTACTGAGCCTGAGTATGTATTTCTACTTCCCTGCAAGTGTTTTAATAATTGTGTATAAATATAAACAAATTCCTTTGTGAGATCCAGCTGACATAGCAAATGTTTTATAATCCTTTAAGCTAGAATAGTGGGCTGTTTCATTCAAAGGATTCAGGAAAGAAATTTCTGTTCCTTTTTAAGAGGGTACTTAAAATCAAAATGATGCATTAAGTTGCGAGATTCAAAGTAAAGGATATCTCTAAGGTCAGTGTACTGATTTCTGTTACGTTGAATGATAAAACTGTGCTGGCATCACATGTCACTTGCTTCTTGGATGTTAGCTAAATCATTTTGTTAAGCAATGAAAAAGGCTAGAAATTGGGGCGGGGAGGGCGATTATTATAGTGGGTGACAAACCTCTGCTGTTTAAAATTTGGACTTTAATCAAGCCCCTCGCACACGTGACTCTATGAATAATAAGCGATCATTGTTCAATGCAAAACCTTCCTGGGAACTGCTGAGCTCTCTCACCTCTTTTGCTAAACAAAACATCTAGCTAGGCCAAGATAAAGACAAGTTATAAAGCAGATGGTTAACAAAGTTATTTTAACGGATGACTTTGCCCCAAGTTATTTGCCATCTAACTAAAAAAAAAAATCTGTATTTTATTCTTTGTTTACAGTCTGTCTAGCATGAATGTAAACACTTGCTTCAGGAGAAAGTCCTGGTGGTCTATTTTGTTATCAGTATATACTGCATATAACTCATTGACACTAAAGAGAGAAAGATGCATTTAGTAGAGGGAGAAGAGACCCATCAGATTTAGAACTTGGAGGAAGACATTTAGCTTCTTTTCAAACTGCTCCCTGTCTTAAGCATGTATTTTGTTTATTAAGGCCTAAAGTTAGATATATAACATGGCATTTTCTAAGGGGGTTAGGTGCCTAAATGCCCTTTGTGCCTATGAAAATCTCACTGTTAAATCCATATTTAAGCAACTAAGACTTCGTTTCATCAAATCACTTAAGCATGTGCTTAAGCTACATACATACTTAAGTGCTTTACTAGAACAGGTCTGATTATCAAATGTGCTGAGTACCCCTCTCTTCCTATTGAGCTCAGTTCCCCCATTTCTAATGAATTCCATGTAGCTTTAGCAATGCTCCTTTTGAGATTTTTTTTTTTTTTTTGAGCTGTACAGTAGGTTTGCAACACATTACAATTGACTGGAAAGAGGTAAAAAAAAAAAAGTATTAGTAATAAACAAAAAAGTCATCCCCATCTGTTTTAACTGACAATTTGTGCAAAACTTTTTAAGTTTCATACATGCCATTGCAAATCCACCTTCATTTACAGTGTAATTTTGCTTTCTGTCATTTTTTTCCCCCTGCCTTTGATGCTTGGTTATTTATTTCTTTGCTTTCTGTAACTTCATTTTGCTGGATTTTCCATCATCTTTGCTTCTTCATCTGGCTTTCTGCTTCTTGGAATGACTGAAGATCGCATCAGGAGTATTAGTGCACCAATATTAGGTACTGTATCCAATCAAGATGCAATTGTAACCTACTGTGAATTTTCCTACTTGCTTTCTTTTCTGTTTCTCTCCTTTAAAAATGCTCCTTGCAGGTGTGTGTTGGGAGTCCTAATTAAATTAGGCGAGTATAATTCTGAAACAAAAGAAAGTATTAGGTCTGGCCTGCACTGGGAACTTATTTCGGCAGAGCAACATCATTCAGGGGTGTGACAAATTCACTCCTGAGACATAGCTATGCCAACCTAACCCCCGGTATAGACAGTACTAGGTCATTGGCAGAATTCTTCCTTTGACTGTCTCTTGGGGAGGTGGGTTAACTACAGCAACAGGAGAACCCCTCCCATTGATGTAGGCAGTGTTAGCAGCGAAGTGTTATAGTGCTGCAGCTGTGCACTGTAGCGTTTTAAGTATAGACATACCTTTAGTGTGGGATTTTCAGAAGCACACAACAATGGACTTACTCTGCTTCCACTGAAATCTGGTAAAACTCCCATTAACTTGGAGGGGAGGAGAGAGGCCAATGATAAGAGCTTTAGAAAAATCCTATTCTTATTAGATCAAAGTCTCTTAAGAAATTAGTGTTAAGATACTAAATATTAATTATAAACCGATAAACATCACCAATACAATTGATTTTATGTAAACTTGCCCTTTATGCAAAAAACTTAATCACCTTCTATTATTATTTATTATTTGTGTTGAGATTGTGCCTACAAGCCCCATCTTATAGAATCGTAGAAATGTAGGACTGGAAGGGCCCTTGAGAGGTCATCAAGTCAAGCCCCCTGTGCTGTGGCAGGACCAAGTATCCCTAAACCATCCGTGATAAGCGTTTCTCTGACCTGTTTTTAAAAACCTCCAATGATGGGGATTCCACAATCTCCCTTGGAAGCTTGTTCCAGACCTTAGGCACCCTTATAATCAGAAAGTTTTTCCTAATATCTCATTTAAGCCTCCCTTGCTGCAAATTAAACCCTTATTTCTTGTCCTAGCTTCAGTGGACATGGAGAACAATTGATCACCATCCTCTTTATAACAGCCCTTAACATATTTGAAGACTATCAGGTCCCTCCTCAATCCTCTTTTCTCAAGACTAAACATGCCCAGTTTTTAACCTTTCCTTAAGTTTTCTAAATCTTTTATCATGTTTGTTGTTTCTTCTGGACTCTCTCACATTTGTCTACATCTTTCTTAAAATATGATGCCCAGAATTGGACACCGTAGTCCAGCTAAGGCCTTACCAGTACCAAGTAGAGTGGAACAGTTGCCTCCCATGTCTTACATATGACACTCCTGTGACTATACTCCAGAATATTATCATTTTTCTGCAGCTTCATCACATTGTTGGCTCATATTCAATTTGTGATCAACTATAAATCCCTCCAATATTATCACCAACCTAATTATTCCCCTTGCATTTGATTTTTCCTTCTTAAGTGAAGTACTTTGCACTTGTCTTTATTGAATTTCATCTTGTTGAATTCAGACCAATTGTCCAATTTGTCACTGTTCTCTTAAGAAATTAGTGTTAAGATACTAAATATTAATTATAAACTGATAAACATCACCAATACAATTGCTTTTATGTAAACCTGTTTTGAATTCTGAGTGTCTTTCCAAGTGTTTGTAATCCCTCCCAATGTGGTGTCATCTGTAAATTTGATCAGCATACGCACTATTATCCATTCTAGTCATTAATGAAAATATTAAATAGTACAGGACCCAGGACTGACCTCTGCAAGACACCACTAGATACACTCTCCCATTTGACAGCAAACCACTGATAACTATTCTTTGAGCAGGACCCCATTGTGCTAGGTGCTGTACAACACAGTAAAAAAGGACAGTCCCCTGCTCCAAGGAACTTACAGTCTGATTGTTTTCCTGGGCCGAAACTCCCATTGAAGCCAATGTGGTTTCTCCTTGCATACTATAGGCAGACTGGAATCTAGTACTCAAGATCTACTATGTAAATCTGAGAGAATTGTGACCTTAGTTCAGAAAGATTGTGTAGTGCAAGTTGAATGTCTTACCCAAGTGATTTGAGACATCCCTGGATCTATGTGGGACCTTTTTCCATGGAAGCACCCCCTCCAGTAGGGATTGGAACCAATATTTAACCAAGTTGCTCAGTCACCCTGATATCTAGGAAGGATGTAGGGAAGAATAAAAGGCCTGGTCCACACTAACCCCCCCACTTCGAACTAAGGTATGCAAATTCAGCTACGTTATTAACGTAGTTGAATTCGAAGTACCTTAGTTCGAACTTACCGCAGGTGTAGACGCGGCAGGCAGGCTCCCCCGTCGATGCCGCGTACTTCTCTCGCCGAGCTGGAGTACCGGCGTCGACGGCGAGCACTTCCGGGATCGATCCCAGAAGATCGATTGCTTACCGCCGGACCCGGAG
The DNA here is from genome assembly GCF_011386835.1 of Chrysemys picta bellii. Classification (NCBI taxonomy): domain Eukaryota; kingdom Metazoa; phylum Chordata; order Testudines; family Emydidae; genus Chrysemys; species Chrysemys picta. Next base: position 51,080,907 of record NC_088794.1, on the reverse strand, counting down.
GTAAGTGTAGACCTACCCAAAGGAACAATTGTAACAAACCTGAGCCCGGTTTCCATTTCTTTCTTATGGTATTTCTAAGATGGAGGGCCAGGAAAATTAAAATAACTCTAGAATTAGACAAGTGTAGTAGAAGGTGAGTTTCCGTACAATACTGTTCCTCATGATTTCACAAATTTGTGAAGATTCTATCCCACTAGAGAGAAGCTGCAGAGTACTTTTCTTTAGGTTCTTATGGCACTTCTTGACCAATCAGGACTTCACAGTTGTCATACTGGCCCAAATTTTTGGCAAGCATAACTCCATTATTTGGCGCTGTATCCATAAACTGGGATCACCTCAGACGTCATGATTGTAAGAAGAGGGAATTAGAAGTTGTTATAACACACACTTGGCCAGCTCTGATAATCCATCCACCAGAGGGCAGTGCTACCAATGCGGACAAACTATTTTGTTAGCTACAGACAGGATATAAAAGGCATTCCCCAGACCAGCTGCTGCTGTTCATTAATGAGACTGACTGTGCTAAAGCAACACAGAGCCACTATGACAGGTCTGTTGGGCCCCTCACTCCCTTCCCTAAGTCTCTAAACAGCTGACCCAGCCATCCCCCCACATGGTGACAGCCATGCATTATTCTAAATGCTATTTACTGTATGACTGATGTCATTACTATTTAAGGAACTTTCTAAATCAGTGGTAACACTGTGACACAAGTTCAGTTCTTCCCACAGACAAGGGCTAAATTCTGCTCCACTGAAGTTAATGGGAACGCACTGGTGTACTTGAGAGCAGAATTTGACCTTTTTCAAAGTAGGATTCCTTGAACGAGTTGTAATAAATGGTATCAATCCAAATGATTTTCAGAGATGAAGCTGAGTGGGGATACATGTTTTTGCTCAGTGATTCACAGACTTCACACTTGTTCTAAATTGTCTGACTGATGTGTGTTGTGACTTTCTGCATAGTGGAATTTGTTAGTGAATGAATTCATTTTTAAAGCCGTTATGGCTTAATTTCTGTGAAGCATTGCCTTCCAGATAGTTTCTGAATTAATATCTTGTACGTTGTGAACAAGTAGCTTAAAAAATAACCTCTCTACTGTTTCTAATCTCAGGAGAGACAGAGAATATGGATGGTACAATAACTTCAGATGAACTTTCACCCCTTTCTTCTGGAACAGAATCGGGTCCACAGTCTCCAGAAAATAAAAAGAGCCCAAAAGGCATCAGGAAAATCTGGGGAAAGTAAGACCTTCTCATTCTTTATCCATGTCCTGTCAAAATGTTTCAGATGAGAACATTTTCAGTTTACAGCATGTTCTAGAAGACCTAGAAGATCTGTACGTGTAATAAAACAAAATGTCAAATGCAATAAGGAAAACCAGCAACTCTGCAGTGTCCATATGGGCAGGTATATGTGTACACATCAGATTGAGAGAAAATGGATTCCAGTACTAATAAAGGAGCAGACATGCTATAGGAAGAAATTCAATACAAAGGAGAAGTCCTCTGATTTCTTAATGTAATACATTAGTTGGAAGCCAAAAACTTTAATTACCATTTTTTTTCACTAGCCTTCCATTTCTGAAGGCATAAGTTGCAAATGCAGGTTTAGTCTTACCCTGTCCCGTCAGACACTTGCCTATTTCAGGTCACCAGTCATTTGACAGTCTGAGTCCCAGCGTTTGGACTGGAGTGCAGTGTTACTTGCAGAGCACATTGCTTTCCACAAGATTTGGTCTAGCTGCCTTATCTAACCATCTGTGTAACTTTCATAGTTTGCTCAAGAAAAGATTATTAAATGGTCCCAGAAAAAAACGTAATAGCCAGATCTTAAAGTTTCCTTGGAATTTACAAAAGCTGAAATTATCAGTGAGTTCCATATCTTCTCTCTAGTTTTAGTATAAATGTTTTGGGATTACTGGAGGGCTAATTTACATTTTATGAATGAAATGGAAATGCTGTATGTCATGCTCTAATACTTGGTGTTCTGCTCTCTGTAAAGAATAAGAAGAACTCAGTCAGGTAATTTCCATGCAGACGATCTAGGTTTAGCTGAATTTCGAAGAGGTGGTCTCCGTGCAACAGCTGGACCTCGATTATCTAGATCAAAGGAAACTAAGGGGCAGAAGAGGTAATCACTCTCTCTTACTTTCAGTGCATGAAAGGTAGTATTGTGAACAGAGCATATCTCCTGTGGTGAAGTATTGCCCATCATACTTCACTACAAATGAATCTCACTGTAACTAGAAAGGGTTTTTCTGGCTGAGCCTGTCTGCACTGTTGCAGTTACAGGCGGTAATGACAGCCGCTGGTTGGAAAGTCGGAGAAGCCATAATTGCTCTTGTAACAAAGAGCAAGTGTAGCAAGACGTCCTCCTCTTCATTCCCTGCTTTGGGAATAGCTGTAGGCTGACTGGGAGTGAAGGATTTCACCTTAACTCTGTCCACATGGATGATGGAAACTTCTCTCCTTTCTCCGCTCTCCTCTGAGTTTTTGAAGAGTAGGTTGAGCTGAATCTATGTAAGAACATTCAAATTAACATACTATATATTGCAATGTCTATTTATTTACCATATTATGTTCTGCAAGACTAGATGTCAATTCTTTTTACTGCAATCCAGAGAACAGAGAGTACATCAGTAGGTATTAGTAATTACCCACAGGGCAGAGACCCTGATAGAAATGCACCTTTTAGCTGTTCTACAAACAAGATTAAAACCATGTATAAGCAATTGGTCCATGAATTGAGTTAATTTGTTTATAATCTTTTAAACATTTCTCAGTGTTGTCAGATGAAGTTAATGAACCTTGCAGGATCAGGCCCTAAGTTACTACCTGGTATGGGGTTGTTTTTTTTAACAGAAGTTAGAAAAATATATTTAAAAGTGACTTTAGTTAAAGTAAAACTATTGTTAAAGCATCACTAACCACTCCATACCAGGTTAGAAGGGTTTTCTAAAGTGTCAGTTAATTCTCTTTAGTGTGATCCTCATACAGTACTTGTGCTTTTCAGTGACTACAATGCCCCCTTTGCTCAGTGGAGCACTGAAAGAGTTTGTAACTGGCTTGAGGACTTTGGTCTTGGTCAATACGTCATTTTTGCACGGCAGTGGGTGACTTCTGGCCACACGTTATTAACAGCAACACCTCAGGACATGGAAAAGGTAAGAAATCTGGAATTATTGCTGTCTATTAGGTAGGTGTAAATGGCTGGTCCTTCATTGTATCAGTCCATTCGTCACCTTTAGATCCAAGCATCAAAATATAGCAGCTAATTCAAAAAGGTGCATATAGCAAAAACTAAAATCAGTCTCTCTCACATGAATGAGTTCTGAGATAATAGGCACCACACCACATAAGGACAAGCTATTTATTATAATTATTTTTTTTATTACAGGAACTAGGAATAAAACATCCTCTGCACAGGAAGAAATTAGTCTTGGCCGTTAAATCAATAAATACAAAACAGGATGATAAGTCTGCACAACTAGATCATATCTGGGTGACACGTAAGTGCTTGTTGAACTGCGGGACCAGAGGCTGGGTTTTTTTTAACCTCAACTGAGAAGTAATTAAAATGTTTCAAGTATTTCTTGTACACAGTGCATGAGAGTTTCTCATAGAAATGTATGTTAAAGTCAGCTGATTATAAGATTGATTGATTGTCTAATTGTACTGTACCATAATGGCAGTTGGAAGATTTCATTGGAAGAATATTTTAGAGATTTATATTTTAAAATTTTGGCTTTCTTGAATGCCAGTTCTAATGAATATGCCTTATTGTTTAACAGCTTGCTTGCTTTTTGATTTCTGTGGAAATCATAACTGAATTTAGGACTCAGAAAAAGGCAACTGGAATTCAGCTTAAAATACCTCAGACCAGGAATCAAGCAACCCCTCCAATGTAATCGCCTTGAGGGGGACTGAGTGGGAGTAACTAGATTTTTTATTCCTAGTATGGGAGTCGCTAAACGCTCCTGTAGAAGTCACATGCTCAGTCATATATTCTGTCCTCTAAAGCATTTCGGGAATGTCATTTGTGGGTTTTGGTGGGAGTTGCCTGCCGTTCTCAGACAAAGGGAGGGCCATTTTGGGTAGAAGGCCTTGAAAGGGCAGTGAAAAAGAGAATAGGTGGCACATGAGTTTCTAAAGAGAGTCAGAGGACCCTGAGTATGAGTGAAGGTGCAGAGGATGTGGAATTTCATCTTCAGGGATTGTTTCTTGATCTGAAAAGACTTCCTAAATCTGGATTTGTTTTCTCCACTATTTTTATATTTTCAGGATGGCTTGATGATATTGGCTTACCTCAGTACAAAGATCAGTTTCATGAATCCAGAGTTGATGGGAGAATGTTGCAGTACTTAACTGTGGTAAGATGGCTTACCATAAAACCACTTTCCCTCCATTCAGATTGACTCTGAACCTAGGGTTACCATATCTAGCAAATAAAAAAAGAGGACCCTCCACAGGCCCTGGCCCCGCCCATTTCCCCACCCCCACCCCAACTCCGCTCCTTCCCCGCCCTAACTCCGCCCCCTCCTCCCTCCCACTCCCAGCCACGCGGAAAGGGCTGCCCGAGCGCTACCGGCTTCACGGTTTGCCGGGCAGCCCCCAGACCCTGCGCCCCCGGAGCTCGGGAGGGGAAGCGCCCAGCCGGGGGCGCAGGGTCTGGAGGCTGCCCGGCAAACCGTGAAGCCGGTAGCGCTTGGGCTTCGGGCAGCCCCCTTGCCTCCAGACCCTGCGCCCCCAGCCGGGCACTTCCCCTCCCGGGCTCCGGCGGCGCAGGGTCCGGAGGCATGGGGGCTGCCCGAAGCCAGTAGCGCTCGGGCAGCCCGGCTCTTAAACAGAGCCGAAAAGTCAGGGGAAGAGCAGAGCCGCCATTTTCCCGGACATGTTCAGCTTTTTGGCAATTCCCCCCGGACGGGGGTTTGAGTGCCGAAAAGCCGGACATGTCCGGGAAAAAGAGGATGTATGGTAACCCTACTGAACCATCCATCTTGTAGATACAGTAGATTCTGCTTAAAAACAATTCTGATATTAGCAACTTCTGATTAATGGCAACATACTGCCAGGAACCAGTCCCATCCCATTAACAGTAGTGATAATGGGATTCAGATATTAGCAACAGCATGCTCCTTATTAGCAACTTTTTTTTGGAAGAAAAGAGCCCCCTGCACACAGGTTTGTGAGTCTGCAGCTAGGGAAGGAAGCGCTGGGATATATCTTCTCTGGTTGCAGCCTCACAAACCTGCCTGTGGCCATGCTTAGCACATCCCAGTACTTCCTTCTGGGGCTGCAGCCCAGCAAACGTTCCTGCGGACAGGGCCCACACAGGAAGCAAGGGGCCGTGGGCAGAGCAGTAGCAGGGAGAGGGGCTGCAGCCCAGATGTTGGAGCAGCACAGTACCTCTCCCTGCATTCTCCGTGTTGCACCTTGCCAGGGGACTGCATGCAGGGAAGGAAGCACTCATCATGTTGAACCCTGATACCAGGAGAGTGCAGGGAGAGGTACCAAGTAGCTCCGTGGACCCTGCATCTGGGCTGCAGCTTCCCTCCCTGCTGGCATGTTTGCAGGGTTTCAGACAGGGAAGGCCTGCCCAGTGCTTTCTTTCCTAGCTGCTGCCTGATAAACCTGCCTTCCACTTATTAGCAACTGCCACATAATAGCAACTTTTTGCTGTCAACCCAGGGGTTGCTAATAAGCAGAGTCTACTGTATTCAGGAAAGAGGGGAGAATTAGCTACTATTTTACTGGTAACTTTCCAGCAATATTCCTTTTAGTCTTGAGACTTTGCTCACATTCAAAAGAATCTAAAGGATTCAATTGAGATGAGCTATCATCAGCAGGAGAAAAAAAATTTTTGAAGTGATAATTGAGATGACCTCACACCTTCTATGGGTCATCTCGATTATCACTTCAAAAGCTTTTTTTTCCTCCTGATGATAGCTCACCTCAGTTGATTGGCCTCTTACAGTTGGTATGGCTACTTCCATCTTTTCATGTTCTCTGGATGTATAAATATCTTCTTTCTGTATGTTCCATTCTATGCATCCAATGAAGTGGGCTGTAGCCCACGAAAGCTTATGCTCAAATAAATTTGTTAGTCTCTAAGGTGCCACAAGTACTCCTGTTCTTTTTGCGGATACAGACTAACACGGCTGCTACTCTGAAACCATTCCATCTCATGTTTCTACTTAATAGACCAATAGTCTTCTAGATTCTACATTAATTTTATTAAGATTCAACTGTTTTTCTAACAGGAATGCATACTATTAATCTAACCTGGATTTCTTTGATACATACAAATGTCACAGCATTTATTGTCGGGGGGGGGGAGGGGAATCTCATTGTGCTGTGGTATTCTACGCTACTTTTACCCAGGCTTTTCCTCTTTCAGAATGACCTTCTCTTTCTGAAAGTCACCAGCCAGCTGCATCATCTCAGTATTAAATGTGCCATTCATGTGCTGCGTGTCAACCAATTCAACCCCCATTGTCTACGTAGGAGGCCAGTTGATGAGGTAAAGAAGAAATTTGTGTGTTATGAGTCTAGTGTCACTGAACTAGTGCTTGTTTATCCCACGCTAGTCAAAGGTGAACGTGAAAGAAAATTAACTGTATAATATACCTGCCTCTGGAGTCTCCTCAGGGAAGTTCCACATCCCAGAGGAAGAAAATGGTGAAAGTTACTGCTTATCCTCTCCCATGTCACCAGCCCAAACCCAAGGAAGCAGGTTCCCATGTGGAAGGGAGCCAGGTGGCATTAAGTAGGTTGGCACAGGTGGTGTTACTGGAAGAAATGGATGTATTGAGAAAGGGACAATTTTGGCTAAATATCCAGAAGAAGTTCTGAAGTGTGAGATCTCTCAACACTGGCTGTAGAACAGTTTCCCGTGGGGTAAGGTGGAAGTCCCATTGTTTGGTCACACATTGGGACCAACTCTGCACTGAAAGTGAAATGGACTATGATGGCAATAAGTATATGCCATCTGTAAGTCCCAGAGCTGGTTAAATAAAATATTCAGTGAATCTTACATTTATTTTTAATTATTCAACCACTTTTTTCCCATTGTTCTCCCAGTCTGTAAAGTTTGGCAAATCATTCACAACTATGTTAGAATTTAATAACATTTTTGAGTGAAGTCACTGGAATTTTTTTTATTATTTACTCAACTCTGATTTCTCAAGCAGTACTCCCAACAGCACATAAACTAATTTAGCTTTTCTCCAGCAAGCATCAGTTCTTCTCTTAGTCTCTGTATTAAGTACCTAGATAATACAGTGATGGAAACCTTAATAATTATTATTATTATTTCAATATTTTTGCAGCATAAATATTCTCTGCATATTGTCTTTTATATGAAGCAGTAGTTCTTAGGGTTCCATCTGTAATAGAATGTACTTTCCATTTCACCAGCTGGTCCAGATTCTCCAAGTCTTCTGAGAGCTGCACAAGATGCTCAGAGCAAAACAGATTACCTCAGAATTTAGGAAATACTGATTGTTAGGGAGGAGTAATGCCTTAATAGTAACTGATAACTAGGCAGGCATGAAAGGTAAACTCATTAGCTGAGGCTCAGCCTTTTTCAAGTATTGAACTATGTTTTCTTATCTGAATTGTGTGTGCATATATGTATATAAACTAAACTTATCTGTGTAAAGAAGAGTAGTATATTGTCTTTTTGTGGTTATTTACAGAATAATATTTCACCTTCTGAAGTAGTGCAGTGGTCCAATCACAGAGTGATGGAATGGCTTAGATCAGTAGATCTGGCAGAATATGCACCAAACCTTCGAGGAAGTGGAGTTCATGGTGGCCTCATTGTGAGAACGGGTTCATAGTTTTATTCCTTTTTTTTTTTTTTTTGTATATTAACGTAGCTACAGTAGTTAAGTAGGTAAGGTAATTTGGAAATGCATTTTCTGTTTAATTTCCAAGTATAAAACAGAAAGAGGCTATATCTTAATTCTAGTAATCTGTTGTTGTATGCTCACTGATCAACCTTCTTAAAACTATTGAGTCTGTTTTATGTAAATTAATTTTTACAGCATAAGAAATGTAAAGAAAAAAGAAATATTAGAAATCTAAAAAGCAAAATGATGTCACATTGTCTTCTGAACTAACAGGGAGTGCATGAAACAGAAAATTTCTTAATAATTTCCTTTCTACTAGCAGCATCTCCCACAATTCTGAATGTCTGGGCTGCTCCCCTCCTCTCTGCAGCTCTCACAGGGGAATTAATGTTGATGGTGCTGCATGCTCTGGCCATGCCACCCTCTGCCGCTGCTTGCCACCAAAGGAGTTATTCCAACACTAGAAACACTTGTATAACAATATGAGTAACTCCAGAGTAAGCAGACCAGCTATGTACAGTGGACCAAAAAACAGTCACATAGTAAAGGTTCCACTCAACATCTGACCTTTTCGCTCATAAGCTATTCAAGGTGGGTAGAATTATGGGAGATGCTACTAGCAAAAGGGAAATCACCAATAAGAAATGTTTTCCCATTCTGCAGCCCAGCATCCTCCACAGTTCTGGACATTTGGAAAGTAGTGAGCAGTGAACAAGGAGAATTATAGAAAAGGTCAAAAAGAAGAGTGGGGGGGGAGGGAGAAAGGAATCCCTCCCCATTTACAAGATTTGTTCAAAGGGCAATATTATTTCTGGGCCACTTCCTGCAGCACCTTTCTGCCAAAGGAAGCCTCTGCAGATGACAGGAAGGACACATTACAGTGCTTGATGATAAAGGTAGTAGCTGTTGAGCAGGTGGCTTCCTTGCAAAGTTCCAGGATGGCTGCATTTCTTTTTGCTCCTGAGGTTGCCAGGGATCTCATGGTGTGTGCCCTGACCCCTTTCAGGAACAGAATTTTGAATGCCTTGTGTGCCTCCACAATGCAATGGAGGACTTGAAAGCTCCAGGCCCTCTTTCCACTTAAAAAATAGGCTGGCCCATCTTCTCATGGATTCTTTATGTTTGGGGTAGATTTTCAGAGCTTTTCTGACATCTAAGGTGTCACACCTCTTCTCTGTGGACAGTGAAGGATGGACCAGCTCTTGGGAAGTGTGAAAGGAAGGGTTCAGCTTAGGAATAAAAGAGTCAGGAGTCACACTGACTTATCCTTGTGTAACACACAGTAAAGCTCCTACATAGATAAGGCTGCCAGCTCAGATGCTCATCTGGCAGATGTGATGGCTAGCAGAAAGCAAGTTTTGATGGAGAAATAGAATGCTGGTATTGACATCAGTGGTTTGAAGGGATGACTTGTCAGGGCTCCTTGTTTCACTTTGGTTGTTCACATACACGACCATAGTTGTGTTGTCTGACTGAATCAGAACATGTTTCTCCTCTACACTGGATTGGAACCATCTGAGCTACAGCTTGACTGCTCTTAGCCTTAGGAGGTTTATGCTGTGAGCCGTTTCCTCCGGGCTCCAGCTGCTTTAAGTGGTTTGGGACTCCCAAGTGTGCTCCTCAATTATGAGAACCATAGGATCTGGAAGACACATGGCCATAGCATTGCAGATATTGCCCTGGGCTAACCACCATTTTAAGGAGTTGAGCACCAGCAGCAGGACCTTTATGCAATCCTTCATGTGTTTTGGGGAGTGGCCCACACCTTTAAGATGAAGCCTTGAAGATGCCTGATGTGTGATTATGCCCATGGAGTGATTCCCTGTGCACAGCCCTAGGAGGCCTAGTTGTTGAAGGTCCAGTGCTATGGTAGGCCTCTTGCAGCTCTGGAACAATGTGAGAAGGTCTTGAATATTTGGAATCTTTTTAGAGGTGGGTAAATCTTTGTTATTGAGGGGTCTGTAGCTACTTCTAGATGAGCTGCTTTGGTAGACTAGGTCAAGGAGCTTTTCTTGATATTGATAACAAACCTATGCGCCTGGGATGGAGCGCCGATCAAGCTGTCCAGGAAGGGGACACAGGTGTATACCCTTTAACCTGAGCCTGGCTAGCATTACCACGAACAGCTTTGTAAAGACCCTGGTGTCAGAGGACAGGCCAAATGGAAGCATCCAGTACTGATAATGCTTCCTGCTGTAAGAGAACCTTAGACATCTGTGGGGACAAGGTCTGATAGGAACTTCAGAGGTGTGCACCCGCCAGATCCCCTGAAGTCAGAATATCCCCTGGGACAGGGATAACACAGTAGAGGCCAGGCTCTCCATCCACTTGAGCCATTTGAGGTCAATATGGTTTGGATTCCCCCTTGTATTTTTGAAGAAGATGGAGTAGAACCCTAAGAATCTTTCTTCTGAAGAAGTGTTCTCTTCCTCCCATATCTAAAAGATGAGAGATCTCGTTCTGGAGCAGATTTTGTTACAGGGTTGTTGGAGGCACAGGAGAGAGGAAAGGTCAGAGGACCTGATGAATCTTGTGTGCTTTTTTCCCCTTTATGTATTTGCATGCGTTGAGAGCACAGATGCTCTATTGGGTGAGACCTTTGGCAGTCAGCTGTCCCTAGGGCCTAGAGAACTCTGAGTTCAAAACCCTGTGGCAGTGAGTCTCAGAGACCATGTCAACTGATTGGGGCTCACAACAGCCATCTAGGTGTTCGGGCTTGGGCTGGAGTCCAGGCTCTAACACCCTCCCCCCTACACTGGGTGCAAGAGCAAGTATACAGCTATTTTTAGCCCAGAGTGTGAGCTCCACAAGCCCAAGTCAGTTGAACCAGACTCTGAGATTTGCTGCTCTGGGGGGAGTTTCACGGCATAGGATGTACCCCTAGAGCCCTCCCTGGCTGAGTCCATTCCTCCAGGGCAGGGGGAGGGGACTATAACACTAGAGACCTCCTGGTCAAATTAGGAAGGAGGGTATAGTTTGAGCCTGATTTCTTTTCCCAGGGCACTCAGGACCCACTTTAAGACTTGCGGGGGCGGGGGTGGGGGGGGGGAGAGAGAAGAGAAGGAAGAGGGAGAAGAGATTTGTGGCCCCCACAAGTCGCCCATTGAGACTTGCATCCTGAGTTGACTGACTGGCCTTGTTGTCATCATTAGAGCCTCTCCCTGCTCTGTTCAGAGACTCCTGGTCTGTTTTTTCCATGTTGAAGTCACCCGCACATCCCTCTTCGACTCATAGCCCCAGGACCTAACAGAGTTCAGGGCAGAAGGCTGGGTACAGTTCACTGTCTTCCAAGCCCGGGAAGGCTGTCTCACAGATGGGGCGTCAGTTAGATTTTGCCCTGTGCTTTTTGGGCTGCTCTGCCACATCGGAGCAGTGCAGAGGAGCCAGCAGAGAGGCATGGTAGCGGAGCTCAGGGTGAGTTAAGTCACCTGACTGTAAACCAACCCAGGGATGAGAGAGGCTAGGGAGGGAAAACAGTGCTCCCCATTTCCCCCAAAAAATCTTGAAAAGAGGAAAATAGGTGGCAGCAACAGAACCACCATTCACATGTTGCCGCAAAGGGGGTGTAGCCAGAAGGGGTAGTGCCAAGACTTTTATGCATCTCTGAGCTTCAGAGGAGGGAGCAGCCCAGATGCCCAGAACTGTGGGAGGTGCTGGCTACAGAAAAGAAATTATACAGTGGAAATTACTTTATTAACTTATTGATAAAACATCACCAGAACTGTTCAAAGAAATAAAATTAACTTGTGAGACAGAGGCTGGTCACAGAAAAAGAATTGCCCTGGGTCGCTGAGCTGTGGCATCTTTGCCAATAACCAGGAATTGTTTAGACTTGGGAGTTAAGATGACATGCAGCTAGGGTACATCTACACTGTTTTAAAACCCACAGCAGCAAATCTCAGAGCCTGGGTCTCCAGGCTTGGGCTTGGGCTTGGGCTTGTGCTACGGTGTTAGAACCAGCAGCGTACCTCAGGCTCATAAACCCAACCCAGCCTGCGCTCTAGGCTGATCCTGAATGTCCACACCACAGCTGTGGGTTTCTAAAATACATTTTACTTAAGGGTACATCTACACTAAGGGCACTTTGAGTGCAGTGGGTTGCCTTTACAAATGTTTTAGTTTTTGTTTTGCTTTCTGTGCAAGTACTTCCTATCTTCTCTATATGTAAGGACCACTGCAAATACTGACGTAATATTGTTTAGTTAAGGCATTTGGAAAGTTTTTTCAGTTGACTCCTGTCACTTACAGTAGTTACTCAAGAATGAGTGAGGCTTTTATTTATTTGTCTGATAGTGTCTGACAGAAACGTAATTAAGAACATAGAGATTATTTTAATCAGCATTATAGGATGACCTACTTTTTTAAAATATGTTTGTATATATGTATGTTGTAGAGGTTTGTCTACATAAAGCATAATTTTTGTGTTGTTCGTAATAGATTCTTGAACCTCGCTTTAACGGTGACACACTGGCAATGCTTCTTAACATTCCACCTCAAAAGACCCTCCTGAGACGCCACCTGACCACTAACTTTAATGTGTTAATTGGGCCAGAAGCACAACAAGAAAAAAGAGAAATAATGGAATCTACAGCTTACACACCTCTGACCACCACTGCTAAAGTTCGGGTATGCCACTGTGTGAATTCAGTTTGCTTTTCTTACAGACTAAGGGGCCAACTCTGGGAAGTGGGGGAGGCCAGTTCCCACTATGGTTACATTTTAGTTATTCTTAATACATAGCATTCAGCACAAATTCATCATGATTTACTAAAGAAATAAACATGCAATATTATAACCTTTTATTCAAAGGAAACACAATCCAAAACAAAATATTGTTCATTTTTATCATTAACTGTTCCCAGTTTTAACAAATATTTAACCAAGTTTCATAAAAATTATTCTGAATTGAATAGCGTTGAAAATTAAAAATCTTCTTCTTTTGAGTTCCTACGGTATGTTTGATGCCAAGTATACGTCTGTTAAATCTGCGCTTTTCCCAATGGCCTAATACAGTGTTAGGATTTGCAGAACATATACATCAGCTCTAACTGTAGCCAAAAATAGAGCAAGGGCTGTTTGTAGACCTGATCTTGTGGATACCTATGCACAAGTGACTTCATTTTTGTAAACAGTCCATTGATTTCAATGGGGTCTCTCTCAGACAGGTAAGTGCTATGCTTGCTACCTGTGACCCCAGTTTAAGAAAGTGCTTAAGACCATCCTTGTTCAGAGTACTGAAGCCCACATCTGTGGCCTTGACTCAGCGAAGTACTTAAGCACCTGCATAACTTTAGATACATGAATTGTCCAAATGAAATAGTTGAACTATTGCTTAAAATTACATAACTAGCACAATTGACTTAACTAGTCACCCAGGTGCCAACTGAAAATATCATGTTAATCTGAGCTATGGTCAAACCCTACTTAATCACACCAATGACGGGGGAGACCTTTTGTGAATTAGCAAATATACAGAAAACCATGATTTAAAAAAAAAAACACTATCACAACACACACACTTGTTGATTTATTTTGACAAGTTTAACTGTGAGAATCCATAATTATCCTAGTAAATGTACTGTAGTATAGCTAGCAAAGATAATCAAGTGTTGTTAATCTCAGCAGTATTCTGTATTATATCCTTTAGTAAGAAATATACAACAGATGATTAAAGTTGTATTTTTCTAGTTTGTAGACTTCAGTCAAGATTAGTGCATTGTTGGCATGTAAAATCTAGTTTGAAGTTATAATTTTGTACATGTTAGACAAATTGGTTCTCTTGTGTAAAACTTTATATTTCATTATTTTAGCCAAAGAAACTTGGATTTTCACATTTTGGAAACCTACGAAAAAAGAAATTTGATGAATCTACAGATTACATTTGTCCTATGGACACAAGTCCAGGTGCAACTAATGGTACTCAGAAGAGCTATGGTGGATACAAAGGACTTAATCAACTCACTGATAGGGAATTGGACAAACTGGATCAGGTGGGACAAATAGATTGATGTCATTCTCATCTCTCATCCTCTACATGCATTCCAAAGCTTGCCAATAACCTTTTGTTACCATATAACAAAATCTCTGCTACATCCGCATGAACTCATTGAGAACGTACATTTGGGCTGTGGACACTTTTATACTGAGAATGTCAGATGAATAATATTTTTATCTTTGTAAGCGTAAACCCATCCATCTTCAAGCCCTTTTTCAGGTACATCCAACCTTTACACTATGAAAGTTAACATATTGGACTGGTAAATTTGGGATTATAGTAGAAACAAATATTTTTTGTACTTTTAATTACATAATCCATGAGTACTGCACAGAGAAATTTTATCTTTATAAGTGGTTTGTAATGTAATAAAATCTTATTCAGATCAATTTGTACAGAGGTATCAATTTATATTTTATTCTCATAAAAGTACAACTGGATTGTATATTTTAAGACGTTAACTGAAGAGTGCATCGTTTGCACCACGTAAATGTATTACATACTCTATGAAATAATTATGCTTAAGCATATAAACACATGAACATTATCAATTAGACAATAAAAGAATACTTTGAATAATTCCATTGTTTTTACATATGTAGTGATCACTTTCTCTCTGTAATGGAATGTAGTTTACACACACAAAAACAGGAGGTTTCCATAAAAACCTCTATCCAGCCTCCTTCCTGCCAAAGTCTGTAAAGTACTGCAAACCCTGAAAAAGGGAGCTGTTGGAGCTTGTGTGAGCTTCTGTAGTGTACAAGAGCCAGACATGGGCACATCCTCTGCTGGTGTAAATTATCATAGCTCCAGTGACTTCCGTAGAACTATGACAATTTACACTAGCTCAGACTGTTCCAGAGAGAAGCCAGATTAAATCATTCTAAGTGAGAAACCAGATAAGAGAATGATCACAAAATTGATGACAATTCATTTTTCATTTGCATGGTTTACTACACCTAACGCATCATTTGTGCTCATCTGTAAAGTAACTCATTACCTAACCACTGTCTTTTCTTGTGCAAGTTTGCACTGTGTTATTTAGAGGACCCCGTTAACAAAAATGTTTTAGCATGTGCTTTAGCGATAAAAGGGTGATATATTTCATATATAGTGGCTCCTGTGTTAGTGTTTACAAAGTAAAATAGTATTGTTAATCTTATTTATGTTAAGGAAATAAGAGAGGACCAAATCCTAATAGAGTTGAACGCTGTCAGTACCTGTAGTGAATGTACTGTAGTTTGATGCTTTGACATGTTTACTGAAAGGAAGTGTCCAGTTACAAGGTAAAAGCAGCATCTAAGTAGTGCATAGTCTCCACTGATTCTGCTCTGAACAGGGGTGACTTTCGCCCACAGTAAATTAGTGTCTATATCTGATAAGAACCAATTGAAAAACTGAAAATAAGTAACTCCAATATTTTGTAAGCAACTGCTGCCCCTGCTCCCATAGAGTTCACTTTACTGAAGCAGTATGGATTTGATTTAACGTTAATATTCCACCATTCCTGACCCCATTTTAAATTACTAAATATAACTGTGCAACTGTTATACAAAATATTTTGTATGTTAAAAAAATTGATGACATTCCAGCTGAAAAAATGACCTGGAAGTGAACACAGTACATTCACATCTTTGTACAATGAAAAATTAATACTCTTAATGAACTACTACAGAACCCCCTTTACATTTTAGGCCACCGGATGTGCTGAAACAAATTATATCTCTTTTTAAAATCAGTAAGAGCATGAAGAGTACTTGTATTGCCTGTCTAGTAGGAATGTATCACATGCGTTATTGAATGCATCTTGAATGCTTTTGACTTCTGAAAAATATTACTGTAACACACAGCACTAAAATTCATGAGAGCAAACTGATAAATTCTTAAATTTGCTAGTGCGTGTAATATTTTTACTAAAGGATTAAGGAATGCCTTTTCTCATCAGAAATTTATCTTCCTATCATAACCTCATTTTCACTGCATTATGCTGGCATATGAGTATTTTTCCTCTTGTTTTCTGTGGTGTTATGTACAATATGTATATTTATTTCCATATAACTTTGAGAATGAATTGTTAGCACATTTCCAAGATTAGTAATTCATTATGTTGAGATTGTGTTTTTCTCAAGACAGAATCACCTCCAAAAGATGCATGCACTACATACATGCATGCTCTGGATAAAATTGTAGTTGCTGTCTGATTTGATATAGTTACTGACTGATTTTACAGATGGAACATTCAGAAGGAACAGTAATGCAAATAGGGGTGCTCTCTCAAGGCATAAGCAACCTCACGGTATGTACCAATTTATACTTGCTGTAAAGTCAAACTTATCCTGCTAGAATGCAGTGAAAGTTAAAGGACCCGCAATGCTCTAGAGTAAGTGTTCACGTTATAGACTCCTTATTTACAGCCTTCTTATATTTCCATACTTCAAAAATCTTTATTTTGAAATAAGTTGTCAGTCCTCTATTCATAGTGGATGGCCTAAATTGAACTTAAGTGGTGCATAGTCTCCACTGATTCTGCTCACCCTCTGAAAAGGGGTGACCTTTGCCCACAGTAAATTAGTGTCTATATCTGATAAAAACCAATTGAAAGTAAGTAACTCCAACATTTTGCAAGTAATTGCTGTCCCTGCTCCCTTAGAGTTCACTTGACTGAAGCAGTATGGATTTGATTCTGTATCCAATACATAGATCACATAATGTGTACAATTAATGGCTGCATTGGTGCAGCTGATTTATGGTCATGTAATGTGAAAGTATTTATTCACTATGTCACCCATCTGTGAGATTCATTGATGCTGATCATCCCACTGTGTTACATATAATCAGGTGACCTGTAATTCCTTAAATATTTATATAATCAAATCAGCTACATCAAGATGGTAAATTCCTGCTGTAATGAATCAGATCTAATTACAGTTGGATTGCTTTGCATTGCTATACACATCTAACTGAACATACTTCTGACTTGTCTTCATACGGTTTACTTTCAGGATATGCTAAGCCAAGATGAAATGCTGAATGACAGCAGATTTTTAACACCTACCTTTGAAGACTGGAGATGATGAACATGACCAAGAACATTGTTATACCTCACATGTATCCAGAGAGCTGGCTGATGAAAGCTGGGTGCTATATGCAGAAAATAGCTTAGGCGTTTCTGCCACTGAGAAGTGTAAAATATATATGAGGTTTATGCAGCAACACCTTACACGTAAAAATACCCCTGTGCTCTGTGTTAGGTATTTTTACATGGGCATTAAGAAAAGCTATGCAAAATTATTCCTCATCATCCAGAGAGGGTAAAATTGGAAAATGATTAAGACTAGTAAAAGATTTCTTTACAGATTTAGGATGACTTTGTACAGTGGATTTATGCACTGTTACCTGCTAAATTATCTGTTTTATAATTTTGTACTTTTATAATTAACTTGCAATGTAGCGATAACATAAGTAGAATATGCCTCTGTCACAGAATAAGGGTCCTCTTCATATTAAATGATAGTGGCGAGGATGATACTTTGACAATTCCAGTGACTTTCTATCATGCCATATGATTCATGGTGCAGCAGATGCTATCTTGGGATCTGACAGACACTGGTGCAGACAGTTGCTCAGTGAACCATTGCTGAAAAAGCTGGTCTGATTTAGAGATAGAATTGGCTTTAGGATTTTGAGACTCCCTAAAAAGAGGAAGAGACTTCATCCCTCATTCTTTCTTCCTTCCTCTGCACCTCTCCTTGTCTCTGCTTTCTCTATCCTGATTATATCATTGGGATGAAGAGAAAGGACAGATCACCTTTCCCCCTTCTTGAAGCCCTAGCAGGTGGGTGTGTTCTTAGACAGGCCAGCAGAGAGCATGCAGATCCTTACTCTGCTCTCTCTGCAATGAGAAATTTGCTCACAGCAGGAAATCCCACAATCCCATCTTCAGTTTGAGACTGCAAAGGAAACAGAGACCTAAAAGTTGGCTTTTCTTAGAAAATGACTAACACATGACTTCAAACAAGCACTTTGTGTGTTAGTGGTTGTGGAACAGGCAGAAAATTCATTTAACTTAAAATGCACATTTAAAATACCAAAATGGTGCATACCACCCTCGCTACAGATACCTCAAGGTGAGTGCAATAGAACTTTTAGCCCAGTACATGGTTTGCCTTATGACTGATGAAAGTTCCTTGTACAACTGGAACACTTCAGTAAGCGCCGCTGAATTTTGAGTCAAAATGACTAGAGCTACAAAGCACAGTTTAACATGTAGTGTGAAACTTAGCACAGATGGTTAGAAAACCATGAGGAAGTGATAAACTCCAACCCCTTTGCTCTAAGACTCTTTGCTTCCTGAATTGCATTCAGCATACTATAAGCAATGTAAATATATATAGATTCCACATACTGGCATGACTGAGATGTGGTTAGAAACAAGTTGTAATATTTGCATGTGAAAATTTTTTTTTTTTTAAAAAGACCGTTACTGCAGTTACACTTTTCCCTTAACTGTTCGCTCTTCATTCCAGCCTCCTATATGTGCTTATGTAGAGCACTATCCTAATGTAACTGTAGCAAACAACTCTAGCCAGTGTGACATTCAAAGGGTCGCTAGTTAGGAAATGCTAGGTAGTGCTGCTGCCATTAACTGGTGTTAGTATAGCTTATTGCGGAGTATAGATTGGCTACATCAGCTCTGCAGCTCCACAGATTTTAGTGGCATCGTGCTAGCATAGCTGAGAGAGAAACTTGAGCTACATATCTCAGGATGTGTTGCAATGAATCCAGAAGTGTTCTGCTCCAAAGGAAATTAAATGATGAAATACAACGAGAGATTGACTCTCCCTTGCATATGCATCTAAGGAAGGCAAATGATGAATGTTTTATCATCTCCAATAGGACATAAACGTAGTGGTGCAGTTCTTTTCTGGAGACCTGATTATCATCCAGGTATAGAATCACAAAAATATAGGACTGGAAAGACACTTGAGAGGTCATCTAGTCCAGTCCACTGTACTGGGGCAGGACTAAATACCATCCCTCACAGGTGTTTGTCGTCATTGGAGGTTTTTAAGAACAGCTTAGACAGATTCCACAACTTCCCCAGATACTTTGTTCCTATTCTTACACAACCTTACAATTAGGAAGTTTCTCATGTCTAACCTAAATCTCCTTTGTTTCAGTTAAGCCCATTGCTTCTCGACGTGTCCTCAGTGGTTAAGTTGAACAATTTAACAACTTTTTATGTATTTGAAGACTTATGTTCCTCATCAGTCTTCTCCTGGTTTTTTTTCAATCTTTCCTCTTAGGTCATGTTTCCTAGACCTTTAATTGCTTTTGTTGCTCTCCTCTGGACTTTCTCCAATCTTTCCTGGAGTGTAGTACCCTGTACCCAGAACTGGACACAATACTCCAGTGCTAAGTAGAGAAGAAGGAATTACTTCTCCTGTCTTGCTTATGAGACTCCAGCTAATACATCCCAGAATTGTTTGCTTTTTTTGAAACAGTATTATATTGTTGACCCACAGCTAGTGATCCACTATAAACCCCCAGATCCTTTTCTGCAGTAGTCCTTCGTAGCAAGTCCTTTTCCATTTTGTTTTTGTGCAACTGATTATTCCTGCCTAAGAGTAGTACTTTGCACTTATTACATTTCATCCTATTTCAAACCATTTCTTCAGGTTGTCAATATCATTTTGAATTCTAATCCTGTCCTCCAAACCTCAACCCCTCCCATCTTGGTATTGTCTCCTCAAACTGGAAGTTATACCTCCAGCTCCAGTGCAGACATACCAAACCAGTGAGGGCTGCCCCTGGAGCTGGAGGTACCTGGCAGTCCTGCTTGCTGCAAGTAAAAGCTAGATGTTATGCCTGCAAGGCCTCCTTCCATGTAATGCTGCCTAACAACCCTTCTACCTTAAGGTTTCTCTTCAGCTGTCAGCCAGATAGACTGACAGGGCTGTATGGGCCTCAACAGGGGTCCCCCAGGAGTGGGGCTACAGTGTTGACTCCCCACATACACATTCACTACCACAGTACCAGCAGGATATTTTGTACTGGGCAATTCCAAAAACAATCTTGACTAGGTGTTGAAACAGAGATTTTATTTTGGAATATATATAATGGGCTTGAATTAAACACTGTCTGAGGGTGGGTTACTGGTTATCTCTCATCCCTTGTGGTTGCAATGAGGTTTTATTTTATGTGTTATGATGCTAGACCATGTTCGGAAATATTTCTCAAGGGTATGTCAATGCCAGACATGCCTCTTTCAAAGAGCTTAAAGTCTGGCTGTTTTCACTTAAGTGCTATTCAGAATGAGTAAGGGGTGGCCCTTATTCAATAAGACTAGTTAAAGAGCAAGATATTACTCAGAGTAAAGATGGCCTAATCTAGCCCTTACTGCACAAGCTTCAGAGTGTGACCCAAGTGGGGAAGTGAGACTTGAACTGTGGTCATAGAACTGACTTCTCCTAAAGACTAGTTAACAAGTTTGTGTATAAATCTCTATAATGCTAGAAATTAACAGCTAATTTCCACTATGCCCATTGTGCAAAATAAGCTTTAATGTATGGAGACAGCAGAACTGTTTGATAAGTGAATAGGACTTTTGAAAATCCCAACCTCTAACAGAGATCAGAGTTAGATTTTTAAGTAACACTTTTGATAATTCTCCCTGTTTGTTTGAATACAGGGTTATTTTAGTGTACTCTGTGCACCTTAGATTAATCTGCCAGTGAATGTGTAATTAAATTTATTTGTTTTGTATGAATGTTGACTCAATGTACACTGACAGAGCAGAGAAGGGTAGTTTTGCACCCTGAGATGTTTCAAGCAGGCCATACTGTAAGTATTATTATTTTTAAAAATCCAGTTCCAGTGTGTTGGTTTGTGGACTTAAGTGTTCTGTTAACTTATATTTGAATACTAGAGTATCTTATTTGATATACAAACGCTGACCTTTGGGGCATCAGACTGTAATGAATAAATGCTGTATGTTTGTCTATATTCCAGGTTGACTCTGTGTAGTACGTTTTAGATATGCCTGGGCAGCTGGTCTTCGGGGAATTTTAAAGTTTATTCATTCACCCCCATTTGCTCTTCAACAGTTCAAGACAGGGTACTCTCATTAAGTACAGGGTACTTGTACCATGCCCAGAGTACTGGGTAGGGATTTTATATAAAATACATCTCCACCCAGAGAGGCAATGTGGCTAGAATACTGATGAAGTCAGAATACCTGGGTTCTATTCCCATTTCTGCCAGTGACTTGCTGAATGCTTGGGTATTTCTATTAACCTCTGAGTGTTTGTTTCTATTCTATTGTATCTATTCAATGAGCATACTCACTTTGAGAAAAAGTCTATGGCTGGAAAAATGCTCCATAACAGCTAAGCGTCATACATAAGTGTAAAAATCTATTTAGTCAATTCTTTTGCATTTCATAAAGGTTATAAATTTCACCCTCAAAATGAGTGAGAATTCTTTAAGTGTTATAAAGCTAAATGATGATAATACAACAATTTTAAAATGTTAATAAGTAATTGCTATCATAATGAGTAAATATGCAGTGTTCTATTTCTTAGTGTTTTTTTCTAAAAATAAACAGATGTAGAATGGACAAGAGGGGGAAATTGACAGGTTCAAAAGACACTTAAGAGAAGACACACCAAGAGCTTCTCTTTGCAAGTAAATCTCCTCTAGGACAGAATCCTAGCCTCAGAAAAGTCTATTGAAGTTTTGCCATGGACATCAGTGGGGCCAGGATTTCATCTCTGCAGTCCAGCTTGCAGCCAGGGAATGAGGGAAGCCATGGTGCAGGCTGGTGAACAGTGCACCAGTTAAAGCCAGCTATATGTTTGCCACTTCCCAGGGAAGATGATGATTCTGAGCTGCACAGCCTAGCCGAGAGGCTCTCAACCTTTCCAGACTACTGTACCCCTTTTGGGAGTCTGATTTGTCTTATGTTCCCCCAAGCGACACCTCATTTAAAAATTGCTACTTACAGACCTAAAAATACAAAAGTGGCATAGCACGCTATTACTGAAACAATTATAAAATAAATAAAGTTGGAATATAAATATTGTACTTACACTTCAGGGTATAGTATATAGAGCAGTATCAACAAGTCATTGACTCTGAAATTTCAGTTTGTAGTGACTTTGCTAGTGCTTTTCACATAGCCTGAACTAAAATATTTAGATGAGTTGCTATACCTGTTGGAAGACCTCTGTGTACCCCCAGCAGTATGCATACCCCAGCTTGAAAACAACTGGCCCAGATAACAGCGAAGGAGCATTGGCCCAGGCTGTCTGGAATCCATAACAACACACATTCTTGAAAATAATTTGGCAAAAACATAAGCAAAGAAAACTTTACAAAGGGCCCTGACTATGACTCTCCAAAATGAAATGGTATTAAAAGGGCTCAGTCCTCAGTGGCACTGGGATCATCGCAACTTTTAAGACAGCTGGCCTACAAGCCTGAAGCATTTTGATCTGTTTGCTATGACTATTATTGGGATAGTGGACTGAGTAGACTTAATCAGTGCGGTAATAAAGAGCAAATTTTATTGGTCTCAAACATCTGATTAAAAACATTAAGTGCTACTAGGTAAATGCAACTTTCCAGTCAGACAGAATAAAAACAGGATCCCTGCCCCACACTTTCTAAGCTTAAGGCACAAGACCGTACAAACCAGCCCTGAGATGGTGAATGCACAATCACAAACTGAAAAGTGTTTGTGAAGAGATATATAGTAAAAACAATGAAGATTAAGGGTCCATAGAATGAGTCATGTATCTTGTGTGTGGAAGGACCAGGGCTCTCTGTGAGCTGAGGGCTGAAAACATTTTCTTTTGGGGGAGGCAAACTTCTGAAACTGCTCACAGCACATGTACTTCATGGAGAGAACAGTATTTCATAAGTACTGCAACAATGCTCTGGACCTGGATTGGTGGGGCCTGCGCTTCCAGGTGGATTCAGTAGCCTCAGAAGCTCACTAAGGCCCTCAATATGACCTCCCTTTCTCAGTACAGGGACAAAGGTCACAGCTTATTGAGCTACTTTCATCACAGGCCAGTATGGGAGGTGGGAAGATGGAATACCCACAGTCTCTCTTGCTCCTTAGAGCTCAGTAGGCGCAGTTTGGCCTCCTGCCTGGACCAAAGTCTGCTTCCCCTCTCAAGGGGATCGCTGTAGAGCATGGGGGGGAAGGGAGGGAACCCAGGCCCACCCTCTACTCCAGGTTCCAGCCAGGAACCCTAATGGTAGCAGCTGTTGACAGCTTTCCCTTCACCACTGACACTGCTTTGATTCCTGGGGCCACTTCCCCATGGTCCCCGTTTCCTAGCTTCACCCTTACCTCAGGCTTCAGCAATTCCTCCCCTCCAGCTCCTTTCACCTGGGCTTCTCCCAAGAGAGCTGGAAAGGAGAGCTTTTAAAGCAGTATGAGTGGGACCTTAATTGGTTCCAGCTGTCTCCATTAGCCTAATGGCCTTAACTGACCCTTTGCCAGTTAATTGAGGTCAGGTGCTGGCATTAGCTTAACGACCTTAAGTGGTTGAAGTGGCATCAGGTGTCCTGATTGGCCTAGAGTAGCCTTTGTTTGGCTATCCAGGGAACAGAGACCTGCTCATTTTGAGGCTGAGATACCTGCCTTCCACTACTCTTATATCCCTTCTGGTCTGAGTCAGTCACAGTACATATAACAACAGTAGATGCTTATATTGAAGTTCAGTCCAATGTAAGGCAGCAATGCAGTTTTCAGTGACTGTCAATCAATTCCTCTTTGTAGAGCAGAAATCTAAGTACTGGCAAACAGGAGGGATAGCTCAGTGGTTTGAGCATTGGCCTGTTAAACCCACGGTTGTGAGTTCAATCCTTGAGGGGGGCAAAAATCTGTCTGGGGATTGGTCCTGCTTTGAGCAGCGGGTTGGACTAGATGATCTCCTGAGGTCCCTTCCAACCCTGACATTCTATGATAAGCTGAATTTTTTTAGTAAAAAAGGGAAGCATCAGAGACAGGGGTCGGCTTATGAACAGGTATAGATAGGGAGAGGTGGGGACACAGCCCCTCCCCCAACAGAGGGAGCAAGGAGAGGCAGGAGAGCCAGAAGGGAAGAGGGGAGGCCAGAGTCTCTCCCCCCAGCCTCCGAAGCAGCTAAAGCTCCAGGGCTGGCAGGCTGCGGCCTCACCACCCGGCCCCGCCTGCTGGCGCACGCTACAGCCAGGCCAGAGACATCCTCCCTGGCCCGCTCCAGCTAAGGTGGGATGGGGATGTCATGTGGGGGGTAGTCACAGGAGTTACTCCCCTGACCCCCAGCTTCTCCCCCCTAAAAAATTTCCCCACCAGTTGCTGTCCTGGCCTGTCAGGGTAAGCAGCTGGCATGTCGGGACACTTTGTTTACTTAGGTTTACCTCCGTGCCTGCGGACGCTCGAGTTTAACAAACCGTCTCTGCCTACCAGCGGCATATTCTGATGGCCCGGGAGCCAAAGTTTGCCAACCCCTGAATTATAGGGTCAGCTTATGAATGGGTCATAAAAATTTTCCATTTTTACTTATCCATGTTGGGAGGGGGGGTCAGCTTATAAATAAACCAGCTTATGATAGAGTATATATACCTGAATAACATTCAATGACTCAGCATGAAGGTTAACATTGAATCCCCAAAATTAAATTTTAGATAAAATTTCACTCTAAAATGAAGATTTTAACAAAACAGTATGAGCAGTCATGAGAATTTCTTCATGCACTTTCACTGTCCCTGAGCTACTGCAATTTCTTCCCAGACTAGATTTCTTAATCTACTTTGCTGTTTTATGGCAGCACACTCCTAAGAAATACGTAACTCCTCACTTAACGTCCTCCTGCTTAATGTTGTTTCGAAGTTTTGTCGCTGCTCCATTAGGGAACATGCTCGTTTAAAGTTGTGCAATGCTTCCTTATAATGTCATTTGGGTGCCTGCTCTGTCCATTGCTTGTAGGATTCTATGGAAGAGCAAAGACTTTACAAGGAAGCATAGTACAAGTTCCTCTTCTCCACCTCCTCTCCCTCCCAGCGCTTCCTACTTAGGACTTTCTGAGAGGGAGTGAAGAAGGGCCGTGTCTCCACTTCTCCCCCTCCCTCCAAGAAAGTCCTAAGCACGGCCAAACAGCTGTTTGGCAGCAGGGAAGTGCTGGGAGGGAGGGGGAGGAGTGGGGACATGGCATGCTCCGGGGAGGAGGTGGAGTGGGGATGGAAGAGGCAGGCCTGGCGCATCCCCCGGCAAAGTCGGCGCCTGTTCTTCTGGGGGGAAGCTGCCGCTGCGCAAGGTGCTTCTGAGCATCCTTGCCTGCCTCATTGTCTGCACAGGGCTGTGCCTGTGTGGGGTAAGCCAGGGGCACCTTCCACCCACAGTATACTGTACAGTATATAATGCCTTTTGTCTGCCCCAAAAAATTTCCTTAGAACATAACCCCCCACATTTACATTAAATCTTATGGGAAAATTGGATTTGTTTAACATTTCACTTAAAGTTGGATTTTTCAGGAACATAACTACAATGTTAAGTGAGGAGTTACTGTATTCTTTATCCCCTCTTTCATACAGGAAAGAAATGAATTTATTCACATTTTAATGAATGGATTACATGTAGAGTCTTGTCACACAAACCTTACGTAAGTTAGGAAATAGGTTCAGAATTTAAGACAATTGTAGGCTACTGAATGTCAGTGCTATACCCAAGTATATAATTAATAAAACAAACTGATTTCTCCCCCCCCCCCCCCCCCGTATCGTTGGATACAAATTTTATCTCATAGCAAAAAAAGGGCAGAACATTTCAGGGCAACTTAATGTCGGGTAGCTAGAATCATTTGGCCTTTAACTTTGTATATTAACACCCTCTCCATATTATAGTTAGCCAGATATGCATCTCCATGTCTTATTGCTTAATAGAAGATATTTAAAGACTATTACTTAAGCTCTCAGTATTAAAAACATTCAAGGTAACAGAGGCAGAACAAAACTACTCAGCTGTTCAATAAAACCCTTAATTATGACTATGAAAATTGCAATCAACTTACATTGTTCTAAAAGTGCTGTAGCAAATGGATTATTTCTGCATGTGAATGAGATGTACTGCATTGCATCAGTGTTAATAAGCGAATGTGTTATCTTTGGGATAACCAAGTTTTTCCAGATTGGGCTGACACGCAAACTGAATCATAGGTGGAGGCCCACACATCAGAATAAGAGTCTCTCTGCCTGGAGGAGGGAGGTATGCTTTAATCATGTCTGCAGTAATGAAGCCAGAGCTATACTTCCAATCTGAAACAAACAAGGAATACCATTAGTACCTTACAACAATTCAAACATATATTCACACTAAAGGTCCCCATCCTGCCCCTCAACATGACACCAACCACACACACTGACAAATATCCCTATAGAATCAGCATTAATACCACATTACTGTAAGCAGGCACTTGACAAGGGTAGGATCAAAACCCTGGACGACATCCACCCCTTGTTAAGTACAGCCTTGTCTAGCAGCAGCAAGTAGGGTACGCAATAAGCTGCAGTGAAAAGCAGGCTGCTTCGCACTGCAGCATGTACCTACTCATGGCAGTGAAAGGCTCTAGCAGAAGGGAAGCAGCGGGGAAAGGCTCCACAAGTGAGAAGCTGCCATTCTCCCTGCTGCCTCTCCCCTGCCCTGGGGAAAAGCTCCGGCAGTGGGACACTGCCATGAGAGGCACTGCTTGGGCATGTAAAAAGCCATGTAGGGGATATACCCTAAGGTTCTGGCATGTCTTTACTCGCTTAAGTAGTGCTTCACCATCTACCCATGCTGCTTTAAGTGTAGACACAGCCTAGGTCTGACTGCATTGAAGTCAAATATTTAAAATCAACATAACTGTGATCACTTACACCAGCCATTAATTTGGCTCACTGTTTTGTGAGCTAGATACAGTAGAGTTCAAGCTCTAGCTTTTTGTTTTCCCTCCCAATACAGTACTACATAGAAATCCACAAATGATTCTTTGTCTTTGTATTGTGCAGTTGCACCCTATTTAAAACTGACCTACTGTAAGCAGCACTTGTACGTTTGCCTGTTGTGCCCATAGCAAGTACTAAGCAGAGACGATGCCAAGGTAACATGATTCTGCTGACGAAATGAGGAGGGAGGGACACAGACTAGACAAAGCAGCAGAGTTGTGTATTTTGCTGAGAAGTCCAAGAAAGTGACACTTTACCCTACTAGTACAATGATAAACATTTCATTTCACTATCCAAAGCTCCACAGGTAATGGTTGCACCATTCAATGGAAGTTAATTATTAGTTCCTGTTTTCTAAGGTTTACAGAACAGCTCCCTGCTTTGGTAAGGTTGTCAGATACTAGTAAGTTTGCTAGGAGTGCTCAGATACCATAGGAATGGATGGCTGGATATTGTAGCAATATTAGTAGGAAGAAAAACTTGTGGATACAGAAAAGAGGACAGAAGAAAATCAAAAACCAGTAACTTACCGTGAGGAGGTCTGTCCAATGTATACCGCACTTTAAATTGATCAGGGTGATTCTTGGCTACCTCTTCTAGCTCTGCTCTCAGTAATATGTCTTTTTCAGTCTGTTTAAAAAAAAAGGGGGGGGGGGATTGTTTGTCACCAGACCATATCAGTGCACACGGTAACATGGACTAACATGGCACTTACTTTATTTTCAGCAGGAAGGAATCAGAGTTTTCCTCATTTATCAAGTCAGTAGACAAACTGAATTTTTCTTAAGCATATGGTAGTTTATAATTTTCTTCACTGTAAATCCAGATTAAATCTGATTTATTTTTACTATTAAACAGCAACCTAGCTGATACGAGTGTTAAATAGTTAAACAGCCAAATGCCAGGAAATTCAGAATCAAGATTAAAACTCTTTAATCCATTTGCACAGATTAGTCTTGGTCTCCCCACCAGTGGGTTTTTTCGCATATTACGAACATGGCAGTGCCTAGGTGTAACAGTGAGAGTTAAGAACAGGGAGTGAAATCCTGACATCCCTGAAATCAATGGAGCCAGGATTTCACCCACAAACTTCAGTTCAGGAGTTCGGGGCTTCTGGCAGTTTTACATGCAGAAACTCTTTGTACATTGTACTAATATGATTTCTTAGGGATATTTTTTTCCTTTTTGTTGGTTTAAGAACAAAAGAAACCGAACTCAGGACAGTGTATGAGAGCAGATGCAATAAACCGTAATGTCTCCTGTAACTTTTTATATAGATTGTTTTTAAATAAACCATGGCAAATCACATAGCAGCCTTGATAATCAAAGGGAGTTCTGCATGTGAAATATATGGACTAGGACCACATGCTTTAACGTAACTGTGTGGCACATATGCATAATACAGATCAAGAAAAAAATCTTGTGATTCAGGGAAGTAATTTTTCAGAATTAAATATCACAACAGTATCACCAGTTCAAAATCCTCCTAATAGTGTCCCTGGGGTAAAAAAAGAGGGCAAACAAGTGACACAACATACTTACCTGATTAGCAAAAAGGAGGTAACACTTTGTATTATCATTAGGATCCTTTGTGATGTGACGGATCAGCTGCAACATCGGAGTTATTCCTATTCAAAACAAAAGACAATTATAGATGAGCTTTTCCTTTTAGCTCACACGAAGGCTGCATTATCAGGCAGTATGGCAAGCAGATTTCAGTGGAAGTTTTGTCTGCATGAAGCCACAAGATCAGGCCCATAATATCCCAATTTCTGATCCATGTCAGGTGTAAAGTTTCTTCTTTTTACTCAAAAAAGCCACAAAGTAACACTTTACCTAGTGCTTCACTAACATTAAATAATAAACACTCTGGTAGGATAGATAAAGTAAATATTATAACCTCATTGTACAGAGGCTGAGTCAGACTCAGAGAGGTTAAGTGACTTGCCCAAGATCACATGATAAATCAGTTTAAGAACCAGGACAGAACTCATGTGAGCTCAGACCAGATCTCTCTTTCTCTGTATTGTTATGATTATTAATACTGTGGCAATATCCCACATCTGCTATCAGAATCAGGAGCCTATTGTCCAGGGACCGTAAAAACAGGAGAAAACAGTCCCTGCCCTGAATATTAGTATAAAGAGGAAATCCACAATGTTCAGTACATAAATACATAGATGAACACTTTAAAATAATATGTTCATTTTAATCAAATGGAATGTTAAAATATTACATCCACGTATCAAAGAAAGCACTGTTAGGCAACAGATTCAATTGATAATGGAGAGAGAACTTTTAGTCATAAAATAAATTAAACAGAAAATGTCTCAATAATCATCACAACCCTCTAAACCTCTATTTGCTCTCTCACGAGGTTCCTACCCTCAGCATAACAGTTTCACCTGTTCCTCCAGCTATCATCCCAAGATGCTTTACAAACTTTCTGTGTGCTTCAGACTTCTTGTCAGGCTTGATAGCAAAGTTACCTGGAAGAAAAATTCAAAACTTACAGGTAATTGAATAAAGTATAATAGAACAAACTTATAAATTAAACAGTAATAAGTCACCAGGACCCCAGATGGCATTCAACCAAGAGTTCTAAGGGAACTCAAATATGAAACTGCGGAACTACTAACTGTGGTATGTACCCGATCACTTAAATCAGTTTCTGTACCAAATGCCTCGTGGATAGCTAATGTGACACCAATTTTTTTAAAAAGGCTCTGGGGGCAATCATGACAATTACAGGCCAGTAAGCCTAAGTTCAGTACCTGGCAAATTGATTGAAACTGTAGCAAAGAACAGAATTATCAGAAACACAGATGAACACAGTATGTTGGGGAAGAGTCAACACAACTTTTGTAAAGAGAAATCATTCCTCACAAGTCTATCAAAATTCTTTGAGAGGATCAACAAACATGAGAAGAAGGTTGATCCAGTGGATATAGTGTACTTAGACTTTCAGAAAATCCGCACCAAAGTCTCTTAAGCAAAGTAAGCAGTCATGGGATAAAAGAAAGACAAAAGACAGAAAACAAAGGGGGAATAAATGGTTAGTTTTCAGAATGGAGAAAGGTAAATAATGGTGTCCCCCAGGGATACATTTGGGGACCAGTCCTATTCAATATATTCATAAATGATTTGGACAAAGGGGTAAACAGCAAGGTGGCAAAATTTGCTGACAATACAAAATTACTCAAGATAGTGAAGTCTAAAGCAGACTGCAAAAAGTTAAAAAGGGATCTCACAAAACTGGGTGACTGGGCAACAAAATGGCAGATGAAATTCAATGTTGATAAATGAAAAGTAATGCACATGGGAAAACATAATCCCAACTCAACATACAAAATGATGGGATCTAAATTAGCTGTTGCTATTGTGGATAGTTCTCTGAAAATGCTCAATGTGCAACAGCAGTGAAAAAAGTGAACAATGTTAGGAACCATTAGAAAAGGGACAGATAAGACAGAACATATAATACCACTATATAAATCCATGATATGCCCACACCTTGAATCCTGCTTGCAGTTCTGGTCACCCCATCTCAAAAAAATAGAATTGGAAAAGGTATAGAGAAAGGCAACAAAAATGATTAAGGGTATATGACAGCTTCCATATGAGGATAGATTAAAAAGATTGGGACTTTTAAGCTTGGAAAGGAGACAACTAAGGGGGGATATGATGAACAATATGGAGAAAGAGAATAAGGAAGTATTATTTATTCCTTCACGTGACACAGGAACCAAGGGTCACCCAATGAAATTAATAGGCAGCAGGTTTAAAACAAACATAAGGAAGTACTTCTTCACTCAACACACAGTCAACCTGTAGAACTCATTGCCAGGGGACAGGCAAAGGTGAAGGCCAAAACTATAATGGAGCTCAAAAAAGAATAAGGTGAGTTCATGGAGAATAGGTCCACCAATGGCTATTAACAACGATTGTCAGGGATACAACTCCATGCTCTGGGTATCCCTAGCCTTTGACTGCCAGAAGCTGCGAGTGGACAACATGGGGATGGATCACTCTGATTGCCTGCTCTATTCAGTCCCTCTGAAGTACTTAGCATTGGCCACTGGCAGAAGAAAGGATACTGGGCTAGATGGACCTTTGGTCTGACCCAGTATGGCTGTTTTTGTCCTTATGTTCTTAAGGGATACAACTGCTGTGGAAGTCCAATTGTTGGAGTTGGCAACCTGATACACAGGGACAGATCTTCAGATCTGGCCAAGCTGTGCTCAGCTCAGGCCAAGGTGGAAATGGTAAAAGTGGCTTTATGCCCCCTTTGTAGTCTCCAATCTCACTGCTGGACAAGGACTAGTTTAGCCACAAGCATAATTTAGAATAGCCTTGAGGCTCCTCTGAACAACTGCACCTAGATGCACCAAAAGGTCATCCTGCAGCTGTGGATTGCTGGAGCACAGTGGCCACACACCCTACACGGAGAGCTGGGAATAGCAGCAACTGTCACCCAGGGATTTCCCCTGAGGAAATCCTCAGGAGGCTAATTAAGTCATCTTTATGATCCCTTTGCAGCATGGGAGAAAAGCTGAGGATCTGGCCTTTTATAACGTTAGTGTTCAACAGACTTGCACTAAAACATTAACAGATCAAGAGCTTTGAGCCATAAGACCCTGCAACGAATACAGCAATTAAATATATTAGTGTTCTGCACACTCAGATCAGGCCCTTTTTATTATAGTAATTTATTCATCTCTAGATACCTATATAGCTAACAAGAATCCAATTAAACCCTTGGCATTGACCTAAAGGCCATGTGACCTTGACCCCTAGTATCCAGGGATCAAAAAAAGCTACATAACTTCTTTTGTACACCAGTGGATACCGCTGCTTTGGGGTAATCAAAAAATAAGACACAGCTTGTAACTCAATTCAGATGCCACATATCTCCAAGAGTCAAACAGAAAGCCTCATGATGAACACTTTACAAATGCACACTCTGATAATCATTTAACAGATTTGTAACCAATGCTGCAGAGTTGCTGTTGTCTATAGCAATCAAAGTGCAACAGAAACGTGTGTGGATTTGTAATTTATGTGGCTCATTGAGTCCATCCAAAAAATAAGACTCATTTGTACTTTATTCCTAATAAAGGGCCTGATCCTGAGAAGTGCCAAGCACCTAGAGCTGCCACTGAAATATATGGAAGTTTTAGGTGTACAGTCCCAGTCAATCAAGATCAGGGCAAAATCCCTTATACTCTTTTACAACCATCTTATGTGAGAGTCCCTCAACACATGAGTCCCTCTCACTCCGAAAGATCCTTATCCAAGACAAGCTTGTTTTAAAACAGGGCAAGCTGGCTTGCCGCCAGGGAGGTACAGAGCAGGAAGGATGTGCTTCCCAGAGGAGCACTTTAAGATTTGCAGCCTGAGCATCTGGCACAAAGATTAAAAAACTCTCAACTACTTCAAATACATTTTTCTCAGTGATACGAAACAATATGAATGTATCAATAGAGAAGAGTGGATTTAATTACCCTTGACACGAGGGCAAGTGTTTGAACAGTCGCAGTCATCCCATTCCCAGACAAGTACAAAGCTCTCATTCCCCCACATGGTCACACTACAACAGGCGCTAGTCAAGAACACTGGGCGAGAACTCCCAGAGGAGAACTTTGGGGCTCTTCTTGCCATTTCATTTCAAAAGAAAGCAGTGTCCCAATCTGGAAAGCCCTCAAGATTTAAATTGCTTTTGAAAATAACTAGATTCCCCCTCCCTCCATTTTAACATCACAATACCTGTCCCCTTGTATACAAGGAGCCCGTTTGGCCCTCTGAAGTCAATGGTATCCCCAACAGTCATGCTGTTTAAGTACTGGGACATCTTCCCGCCTTCAGGGAATTTGGGATTGACATTTTTGTAGTAGACCTGAAAAAACACAACAATTGTTAGTGTTTCACCATTTAGCTATCAGATGGCAATAGTGTGTTCTCAAAAACATCTTGCATAATACACTGGACACCTGAAATGAGACCCAGAAAATCTCTTGTTCTCAGTATTCATTTGTGCACTGTAACTGGAAACCACCACAGTGCAATAAGCAAAATGCTGCTTCATGCAGCTGCTGCTGTTCCATCCATAACAGGCAGTGTAGCTAATGGGAATGTCCATGTGGACTCTAATCACTGCATCTATATCCCTCTACCTCTGCAACACCAGTCTCAAGTCACCTCCATCACTACTCTCCCTCCAGAAAATGGCAGGAGCTCCTTTTTTACGTCACAGCGTTCAAAAGGGCTCCACCATAAAGTCCAGCGATTAATATTGCCTTAAATATTGCCTTTCACCTTCAAAACACTTTACAAATGTTAAACCACTAACAAATTCTCACAACACGAGGAATCAGAACAAGAGCGAAACCCAGAAACAAAGGAGCAAACAGAAGGAGAAAGTGGATTGCCCAAAGGCAGACAGAGTCAGCATTAGCATGGGGATTAGAAAAACTCAGGAGTCCAGGGACCAAACCACAGTGCACTCTACAATCCACACTAGCTTGAAAGGTTCCAGGAAAGGATCCTATGAATACTCCTACTCAAAATCTTCCAGGATTCTAACATTGAATCAGAAAATGCAACATTCTTTCATGACACTGCACCATTTATGCAAAGATCTGCAAGTCCATTTTTCAATTATGCAAGCATCACAAAGGAAATAAAGGAGAAAACAATCTAAGATTGCTGCATTACCATAGATGGTTTGGGGAATGTGCAAGACAGATTCGTAAAGAGTGTGTTATAGAAGTGCAGGCTGTAACATACTTCTCCACAATGTAAGAGCAAAGCAAGGCTATCTACTTCTCTACCCATCCTGTCTAACAACAATCAATTCCAGCACATTTTTAAAGCTGAACTCTGTACAAGAATCTCACTGTGGAAAACGAGGGCCTCGTGCTCATGCCAGGAGTAGATGCCGACTAGCTTTTCTTCTTCCACTCCTGCTGCACCTAGAATCCTCTCAAGGGCTTCCTCTCTCCTTCTTCATTACATTCAGGCTCCTCATTCATTCTCATGGCCCTGCACATCATTTCCCCAGCCTCCATCTCTGCTCTCATTTCATTTCATAACCTTCTGCACCTGTCTCCTCCCCATCCTAGCTTCAAACCTTATTTTATTCTACTCTCTGCACAGCCCACAGTTTCAGCAACCAAATGCTCCCTCTCCTCCTCCAAATGTCTCCTTTAAACCCACCTCTTTTTGAAGCCTTCCCATGATAAACAGAGATGGGCTGAAGACAGTTTTCCTATCCCATGAAATTTTTTTTAATTTCCAAAGTTTTCCAGTTCCGAGATTAGGTCCCCAGCCTTAAAGCATCTGATCTGTGGCCCCACATTGATTATCCATCTGAGCTTTTGGAGAAGGCAACCTTCGCCGGATTCTGATTTCACACGGATTTTACACTAGTGTAACTACTGACTTTAATTTATCCCAGTGTGAGAGCTCAACCAGGCCTTTTGTCTTTCTATGCATTTTGTAGAGCACTCTGCACTTATGGCATTCTCCAAATAATAATCTTATTAGAACAACTTCCAATCTTAGAGAGGTGTGGTGGAATTTCTCTAGTGAAGCTGAAGTTAGCAAGCACCTTGTCACTTATTTTCTACTTACATGTAAACTCTATCAATGGCAGCAGCATAGTTTTAGGAAGAACAGTCCTTAGTTAATCATTGCTGAAGAAGTAGCAGGGAAGAGCTCCTGACTCCATTTTATTGGATACTGTGCCGAAATAGTGACTATTGTTTTCTTCTCGCTCTCAGAGTTGTGATGGCAGATTTACTAGCGAGATTTATATCATTTAAAGGACATTGTGGAATAAGCTGGTGTTTCAAATTCCTAACAGCCAGGTGTCACATCATAAAAACTGCTATCACAATTGGCAGCCTTGTATCAATCATCCTCTCATCCCTAAAGAATGAGGCACCAAAAAGACATCCCTCTCAAAGGACAGGCATTGGTAGGGAGCTGTAGGGAGAAATATACAGTGTCCCCCGCTGTACCTATTCAACAGATAAATAGGCTTCACTCTCAATGTCTAATACCCAGCACCTTCCAGGCTCACTAAATACACTTTAAAATAAATACTAACCTGGAGGACTTTTGCCATCAAATCACCGTATTTTAAGAAAGGTCAAATTTTGGGCATAAACTACAGTGTTTGACAGCATCACTTTAAATGTCACTGAAATCCAATCCTCTCCTTCCTAAGGCAAGCATTGCCTTCTACACTTGGATAGTGAACATGTCCAGTTAGATTAAATTATTTGTCTACATTAAGGCAGCTAATATTTACCTTTATAATTAAGTCAACATAACCTTTTACTTCATCACTGGAAACTGGAGTGTAGGCCCGGATGACAAGATTACCATTGATTTTGGAAGAGAGGTAAACATGCTGGCCTAGGGAGAAAGAGTTACAATCTAATTATCACTTTCAGGACTGGGGAAGAGAAAATAAAAAGAATGGAGTGGGAAATAAGGAATCTAAATATATACAATAACTCCAATAAAAACATTAGAAGCTAACCACGATAGGCAAATCCTGTTGGCATACAGAAGTTATGTCTCATCTACTCATACAACCCTAGAAACATTCTTCACTACATTTAAGTCTAATCAAATAAATGCTATTGTTGAGAATTTAGTCTATATCCTTCAATATGTATATTTACAAAATCCATGGTTATCATAACACCATCAGAAGTATGCAATACATACATACATACACACACACACCATATGTTATGATGGATAAATTTATGCAATCGCATAAATTCCTTTTACAACCATGAAATAAATTGCTGAACTATGTCATGTGGGCTATTTTGTCCATCTGTTTTGTACACCTTGACATTACCAGTACACAGACCCTAACCCATTTCTTCCAGGGCCACCTCAGATATTGAAAAAACACTTTGCCCATTGTGGCTCTTCCCAATTCATGCCAATAAAGCAATACCATGTATAAATCTACAATTCTAGATCCCTATTATTGAAAAACTAATATAGATAATAGTCACTATTTCTACTGGACAGAAGATTTTTGCTTTGTTGCAGTTTAGACAGTAGAGGGGATACAATTTTATCAAACTATTCCTAGTGTCACATCTCCTTTTCTCTGGTCTAGTGGCTGGGCCCATGGTTAGAACAAGATGCTGCAGACTCTACCCATGTGTCTTCACATATAACCTACAGGTATAGGAGAAAGTCCTACAAATGTATATTTGTGAAGGGGCTCGGTTTAATACATGAGTCACCCTATATTTGGGATGTATGAAAAAATGAAAGAACAGTAATTTGGTTTTTGCTGCTGCTCCCAGCCTAACAGATATCCACATGGCCTCCGTTCCTTTTCCTGTTTGCCAGTACTAATCTATGGTTCTTGTAGCATGGTATTATACAAGAGAGAGAGCTTGTCCAACAATGCAGTACCATGGCTGCCTCTAGATGGAGTTTTTAATACCTCACCTTCCTGAGCCCCAAATTCACAACGCTTAAAAACAAAAACAAAAACAAAAAAAACACCTCAGGGCAAAATCCTAAATTTACAAATAAAAATCATCCCAGGAAAGAATTTCAGTATTTACCTATAGGTAGCCCTAATATATGATCCGGCGACGGAAGCCCAAACCTGAATTTCTTGGTATCGTGGCTGATCTCCTGACGGAAAGCAAAGAGATGGAGAATAAACAACATGGTATTAACAAGACAGTACAGTATCCCTCTGAATTTGGAAAACAGCACAATATTCTTTGGTGAAACTACTGTTCATTACAATGCAAGCCAAAATCCAAGCAGCAAAACGGAAACAGTTTTGACAGGGAAGTCTAACAGTTCATCTTTTTCTAAGCCTGGTTATGAAGGGCCAAATCTTGAAGTCCTCTCCCCTCCCCCGAAGCCAACAGGAAGGCAATTTTTCCTGATTAAGGACATTGTGACAACTGCAGTCTTACAACAAAAATCTTTAGATTTTCTCTAATCAACATGCATGCTCATTGTACCTCTGACGTTTCCTGATCTATGACAGAACTGGCATGCCTTCCTTAATGTAAATGTGTAACTCCTACTTCCCACCAATGCAAATTCTAAGTGTATTTAAAGAAAGATATGCCTCTGGATTAAGAACTGTGCATCCAAAGAAACAAATCCAATTACTTATTCTTTTGAAGGGGTAATTAAAGTAAACGCTAATTTTTGCATTATGTTTTAGGAACCAAATTTATGCAACATCTAGAAAAATATTCCAAGACATTTCCAGTAGCAACTATGAATATGAGATGTTCCCCAAATACTTTAAATACTTAATGACAGAGAATCCTGTCTTAAGTAAACCCACTCAAGGAACAGGGAAGATACAAGATCCGGATGCCATATAAAATGTTTATTACCAAGGGTGATGATAAAATTGTATTGGAACACTCATGGAGATACTTTAAAGGGGTTGTTTAATACTAAAAAATAATCTTTTTTACTTTCTATCCAAGGACCTCAAAACATTTTACAAACATTAAGTATAGACGTGCCTTTAAACCACAACACTCACAATTGGAAATCCCAAAGTTCAGGGATGTTCATATCAGAGTTCTGAGCTAGCCCATTATTACCACAGAAACTCTTTGGATCCAAGTTCAAATTTTAAAACCTCCACTCCCAATTTCAGAGATGAGGGGATCTGTGTTTGAGTCCATCTCTAATTATGCAAACTTCACAACACTCCTGTGAGATAACTTAGCATTATGGGTCTTCATTTTGCAGATATGGACACAGACAAAACAAAGATTCATTGAACTGCTCAAGATCACACGGTGAACCAGTGTCAGAGCCAGGGAAAGAGCACAGATCTAACTCCAGTCTGGTTGTGGTCATTAGACCATGTTTCCTCCCTTAGAAAGTGTAGGCTGCACAATCTAAGTGATCTTCACAGAGCAGTTTGGCAGGATTCTGAACAAACCAAATGGCTTTGGTCACCTCTTTCTTTATCAATGGCAATGGATACTTAGTGTGTGGATCCTGTAATGTAATGGGATCACTCTTCCTCTGGGATCTCCTAGCCTTGAAAACTAACAGCAAGGCTGTCGCGGCAATGACAACCACAGCAATCAGCAAGGCCAGGTCCTAAAAAAACGAAAACAGATTGTAAATGACATCAGAGGCAGCCTTCGCTCAGTCATTGTTTTAGTGCATCAAATGCTCCAGCCTCGAAGGGACACAGAGAAAGTGGCCCTGGGCACGTTAATATTATGGCCACATCATTCGGACGGACGGGGTGGCGGTGGGCAGCTCCCGGGGAGGCGAGGCTGTGAGGAGGATCTGGGGCTTCGGAAATGTTGAGAACCTGCGGGTGCCGGACAAGAGACAAACACACAAACTGAGCATCCCCCTCACAGCCCCAGCCTCCATTACTGCCCCCACCCCCACGCTCCTTTGCGCTAACGCGGCTCCCCCCGCTGACCGGCGCTCCCAGGAGTTTCTCAAACAGCCCCAGCCCGGGGGCAGGCTGCAGAGGGGTGGGAGCAGGTGCCACAGAGCGCAGCCTGCACTGCACGCCGGGCACAGCGCCCCTCGTACCGCGCTCGGCTCCATGACTGCGGCAGGCAGCGCTCCCGACCCCAGCGCTGCCTCACTGTCCCGAGTCCACTCCCGCTCCGTCCGGTGCAACCTCCGAGTCCTCTTCCCTGCACACTCTGCCCAGCCCGTGCAAACTCCTCCCGAATCCCGCCCTGAACACACACCCATCAGTGCAACCCGCTCCAGCCCTGCTCACTCTCTCCAGCCCGTGCAAACTCCTCCTGAATCCCGCCCTGAACACACACCCCCTAACAGTGCAACCCCCTCCCGCCCTGCACAGTCTGCCCAGCTCCCACCTCTCCCCCGTATACTGTCCAGCCCGTGCAAACCCCTCCTGCCCTGCAAGCTCCCCCCACCCCCATACACACACTTTGCCCCATGCAAGCCTCTCCTATGTACACGCCCATTGCTCCCTCACGCCACTGGAAAACCCCGCCCACACGTTTCAACACCTCCCGACCCTTGGTCCCTGCAATCCTTTCCCCCTCTCCCTGCTTCAGCACTGTGCTAGCAGCTAGACTATATAGGTCATTTCCATCAATGTAGTTGATACTATCTATGGGGTTATGCTGGCACAGCAATGGTACCGTAGCTATGCCAATATAGTCCCCACAGTTTAGACATGACCTAAAATAGCGCGTGCACACACGTTATACTAAAGAGTGAGAAAGGAAAATAATGCATAACTCTGGGAGAAGAGAAAAAGATGCCAGCAATAATTTTCCACTGTCAGGTTATGGACAGTGGTACAATAAGGTTGCAAGATATAAAACCTCAGTACCATATTAAACCTGTCCTAGACGGTGTTCTGCAAACACTTGGAAGGTGGTAAGGTGATAGGGAACAGCCAGCATGGATTTGTGAAGAACAAATCATGTCAAACCAATCTGATAGCTTTCTTTGATAGGATAACGAGCCTTGTGGATAAGGGTGAGGCTGTGGATGTGGTATACCTAGACTTTAGTAAGGCATTTGATACAGTCTCACATGATATTCTTATCGATAAACTAGGCAAATACAATTTAGATGGGGCTACTATAAGGTGGGTGCATAACTGGCTGGATAACCGTACTCAGAGAGTTGTTATTAATGGTTCCCAATCCTGCTGGAAAGGCATAACGAGTGGGGTACCGCAGGGGTCTGTTTTGGGACCGGCGCTGTTCAATATCTTCATCAACGACTTAGATATTGGCATAGAAAGTACGCTTATTAAGTACGCAGATGATACCAAACTGGGAGGGATTGCAACTGCTTTGGAGGACAGGGTCATAATTCAAAATGATCTGGACAAATTGGAGAAATGGGCTGAGGTAAACAGGATGAAGTTTAACAAAGACAAATGCAAAGTGCTCCATTTAGGAAGGAAAAATCAGTTTCACACATACAGAATGGGAAGAGACTGTCTAGGAAGGAGTACGGCAGAAAGGGATCTAGGGGTGGTAGTGGACCACAAGCTAAATATGAGTCAACAGTGTGATGCTGTTGCAAAAAAAGCAAACATGATTCTGGGATGTATTAACAGGTGTGTTGTGAGCAAGACACGAGAAGTCATTCTTCCGCTCTACTCTGCTCTGGTTAGGCCTCAGCTGGAGTATTGTGTCCAGTTCTGGGCACCGCATTTTAAAAAAGATGTGGAGAAATTGGAAAGGGTCCAGAGAAGAGCAACAAGAATGATTAAAGGTCTTGAGAACATGACCTATGAAGGAAGGCTGAAAGAATTGGGTTTGTTTAGTTTGGAAAAGAGAAGACTGAGAGGGGACATGATAGCAGTTTTCAGGTATTTAAAAGGGTGTCATAAGGAGGAGGGAGAAAACTTGTTCACCTTAGCCTCTAAGGATAGAACCAGAAGCAATGGGTTTAAACTGCAGCAAGGGAGGTCTAGGTTGGACATTAGGAAAAAGTTCCTAACTGTCAGGGTGGTTAAACACTGGAATAAATTGCCTAGGGAGGTTGTGGAATCTCCATCTCTGGAGATATTTAAGAGTAGGTTAGATAAATGTCTATCAGGGATGGTCTAGACGGTATTTGGTCCTGCCATGCGGGCAGGGGACTGGACTCGATGACCTCTTGAGGTCCCTTCCAGTCCTAGAATCTATGAATCTATGAATCTAGACAGTTTCTTGGTGCATTAACTTTGGTAACACTTGTATATTTTGTCATGCTAGTGAAGTTATTCAAACAAAGTAAAATGCATGCAGTCATCCATTGTTATATAATGACATGAGCAGGATTATAAAAAGAAGGAAAAATGCATAATCCAATACCTCTACACCCCTTATTTTCTTGGTTCCTATCATTTTTACCTTTCTTACCACTGTTTTCTCCACTCATCACTTTCAAAAACAGGAGAATGTTTAGCCTCAAATACCATTAATTCCCCCTATTATTCAGACTGCCAGAGAACAGAGATGTGCTCTGGAAGATGCCCTGGTTTACAATTCAGTAGTTACATTAATAAATCCCTTCAATCAGTGAAACATAGTGGGCAAAGCCCACACACTGTCATAATCAGGACCCATGGAATTCTGTGGCAGCATAAGATTTATTTCCATGGCAGAAGCTGTTAGATTCTGATGCCACAAAGGTTGATTGAGGTGGCATGACTTCTTATTTGCCATGGCAGAATAACAGTTATTTGTTCAGTTGGAAAAACAATTTATACTTATTCAATTTTAAAATAAAGACTAATGAAAGCAAAATAATTTTTTTATAAAGTTTCCTTGTTGTTCAATTTACAGTTTGGAGACTTAACAAAACGGCTCCCGAAACTAAAATAAAAAAACCTCTAAACACATAACACTCAAATTTCTCAGTCAGGAATTAATCCTAAACTTCACTGTACGTTAGTTTCAAACGTGGCCTTCAGCATATTTGACTGTGACTCTAATGATTGCAGAGCTGTGTGACTAGATTATCAGTGGCCTTCTGAACTGTGTAGAAGCACCTCTGTGTACTTGTTCTAGACATTAAGAAATAGTAGTAGTTGTTTTTAATTCTAATTATTTCAATAGGGAGAAAACAAATGCCTATTCCAGATAAAAATGCAACAGAAAGCTTTAATTTACTTCCACACACTGTTACTGAGAGGACTGTTTTCACTTGCATTTCAAGAAACAAAATGATTTCATCTTGATTTTAGATTCTTGGAGCATGATTCTCATTTACACTGTCAGTTTACACCACCACAGCAGTGAAGAAAGACCCCGAACTGGTGTAACTGTCATTTACCAGAGCGGGGTAAAGTGGTCTTAGTGAAAATGAGAATCAGGGCCTGATCTCTGTTATGAAAAATTATATTCAACAGTAAAAACAAAGGTTTGGCAAAGTAACATTCTATATTTGACTCTTTAGCCTCAACAGTTTTCCAACACATCCTTTTCAATCACACCTACAATTCTGTTTCAAGGGTAGCACCCAAGGGCCTAATTCCTTTCTGACAAAGGTGGATGAAATCAAACATCCAATGACATCAACAAAGTTATAACCAGAGCTGTGCAAAAACAACAGAACTGTTTTCAGTACACTTGACCAGCAATAAAAACCGCATACAACAAAAAACAAGCTTACGTCCACTGTTCTTCAGACAGTGAATGGCCAATCTCTTTTCCTCACACTTTCCTTAGGTTCTATAGCCTTAGATTTTGAAGTATTGTCATGTGCTCTGGGAGTTTTTGGTAAGGTCTTGACAGAATATTATCAGTGGAGGGAAGACTCTTGTCAAAGGTGCCTGACACATAGGTTTGGAGAGCAATATTCTCTTTGTTTTGCACAGTTGCCTAAAACTTTCTCAGTTGCACCATAATAAAAGAAAAATAAAATGAGAAGATGGAGTCCCAAA
Organism: Chrysemys picta bellii; assembly: GCF_011386835.1. Classification (NCBI taxonomy): domain Eukaryota; kingdom Metazoa; phylum Chordata; order Testudines; family Emydidae; genus Chrysemys; species Chrysemys picta. The sequence continues at coordinate 51,038,652 of NC_088794.1, read as the reverse complement.
CCACCCAAAGGTTCAATTGAGTCAGACTGATAAACTTAGTGACGATCTCTGAAGACAACGGGGATTTTGCCATTCAAATGGCTATAATCACAATTGGGCTCTTTACCTGCATTCTGACTACTTACCTTAGTCATTAAAATAACTCTTCTCTGACTTGATTATTCTTTAAACTAAATATTGTACCATTATATTTATGATCTTTTCTAAACTGACTTTCAGCCATGCACAAAAATGCATGTGCAATTGTGCGGCTAATTTGCATTGACGGTTGCTGAAATTCCATCTGCAAATCAGGTATTTGTGCATGCAAGCAGCCATGTGGGCATTAGGTAAACAGCTCCGGTTTGCATGTGAAAATATCTGATTTGCAAGGACCACCTTGTTACAGTATTTGCATGTGTATCAGTTCTGTGTATAATTCTAGGCTTTTGACTTGGCAGATCTGGCCCTTGAAATGCTTTTAAATTAGTTAAGTAATGCTAAGAATCTCTCTCATTACTTGTTGAGCTGATGTGATCAACTATTCATGTGTTCAAATATTTTGGAATAAAGAAGGGCAAGTGGTTGAAGTTTCAACAGTGAAAATCCTACATCTTACACATCCCTGATGTACCTTGTAATCCACATTCCCAACATGGAGTGGCTGTTATGGGACTCAATTAGTAAAGAATTAAAGTAGGGTAATGTAATTAAATGCAAATCAATCTGGGTTTATGGAAAATAGTTCCTGTCAAAGTAACTCAATTTTTTTTTATGAGATTACAAGTTTGGTTGATAAAGGTAATAGTGTCGATGTAATATACTTCTCTAAGGCGTTTGACTAGGTATCGCATGACATTTTGATTAAAAAGCTGGAATGATATAAAATTAAAATGGCACACATTAAATGGATTAAAATCTGCCTAACTGATAGGACTCAAAATATAATTGCAAATGGGGACTCATCACTGAGCAGGTGTTTTCAATGAGGTCCCACAGGATCGATTCTTTGTCCTATGTTATTTAACATTTTTATCAATGACCTGGACGAAAACATAAAATCATCACTGATAAAATTTGCAGATAATATGAAGATTGGGGGAGTGGTAAATAACAAAGAGGAGAGTTCACTGGTTCAGTGCAATCTGGATCAGTGGGTAAACTAGGTGCAAGTAAACAATATGCATTTTAATACAGCTATCTGTAAAAAGTATGCATCTAGGAAAAAAGAACATAGGCCATACTTACAGGATGTGGGACTCTATCCTGAGAAGCAGTGACTCTGAAAAAGATTTGGGGGTCATGGTGGATAATCAGCTGAACATGAATTCCCAGTGTGACACTGTGGACAAAAGAGCAAATGCGATCCTGGGATACATAAACAGAGGAATCTCATGCACAAATAGAGAGGTTATTTTACCTTTATATTTGGCACTTGTGTGACCGCTGCTGAAATAGTGTCCAGTTCTGTGCCAATTCAAGAAGGACGTTGATAAATTGGAGAGGGTTTAGAGAAGAGCCATAAGAATAATTAAAAGATTAGAAAATATGCTTTATAGTGATGAGCTAAATAGATTGATAAACTAAAAGCTCAAAGAGAAGGTTAAGGGGTGACTTGATTACAGGCTACAAGTATCTACAGAGGAATAAATATTTAATAACGGGCTCTTCGGTCTAGAAGAGAAAGGTATAATGTGATCGAGTGGCTGGAAGTTGATGTTTGACACATTCAGACTGGAAATAATGCATAATTTTTTAATGGTGAGAGTAAGTAGCCAGTGGAACAATTTACCAATGACATCAATGGATTCTCCTTCACTGACAATTTTAAAATCACGATTGGATGTTTTTTCTAAAAGATATGATCTAAGAGTTATTTTGGGGAAGTTCCATGGCCTGTGTTGTACAGGAGGTCAGACAAGATGATCACAATGGTCCCTTCTGGCCTTGGAATCTATGAGCCATAATGGAGTCCTAACCCCCCAAGCAGTTAGACTCTACAAAAGTTCATGCAGCCATTTTCAGTGCATAACTATTTTTATTATACGGTCAGATATTACATATAAAAATATTGAGCCAAATCCTACAGTCCTTTCTCAGTCCTTCCAGTCAACACATCCATTTCTGACTGAGTCACTACTAAAGAGGGCAGCCTAACAGACACTAATAGATGAATATGACTGATTTCAAGCCCTCAATCCACAATTCATAAAGTGTAGTTTCAAAGCCAGACACAATGGACCTGATTCTCCTTTCACTTAAACTGATGAGAGTCATCGCAATCAGTGGAGTTAAACTGGTGTAAACGAGTTAAAGGCAAATCAGACCCAGTAAAATGTACCAAAAAACAAAACAAAACAAAACTCTGCTAAATTTACAGGATGTTGATATTATTAAAAAGATGCAAGGGATTAAAATGAATATGTGCCCATGAAACGCATCCCTTATCTTACAGATCCACTGAGTTTTCTAAATACAAAATGAGGAGCTTAATGTCCAAAAGCCACATTCAAAACAATTTTAATCTTTACTTGGAAAACTGTAAGCCACCCAGAAGCCACAGAAGTAAGGTCGCTAGAGGTCATGGCGAATTTCATTGTGAAGGCAGAACTGCTGGTGCAGATGATGCGAGGTACCAGATCTTCACTGAATTTAGATGTTGTCTTGAAAGTTTGAGTAGTTTGGAAATCCTTGTGCCTTGCCTACATATGGAAGCAATGCATTCATATTAGTGAACAGAACAGAGAGCAAAGCTGTTGCATCAGCTCTATATTGATTATATTTTATGTAAACAAGCCCTCAGCAAGAATTTCTGTCGTTAAGTATGTTAGCAAGACTGGCAATTAATGTTAAATTATCTTAACTAGCAGAAATGTTGCAAAGTTTAAAAATTGCTGCTAAAGGGGCAGAGAAGTAGATTATTCTGCATTCTATCCTTGCTGTAGTGGCTATCACTACAAGTTTAGACACCTGCAGCCAGATCCTCAGCTGGTACAAATCATCACTCCTAGGCTGAAGTCAACAAACCTGCTCCAATTTATACCAGCTGACGATCTGGCCCATAAAGGCGGCCACAGTATGTTTTAAAGAGATATCGTCCCACTCAATTCATGTTACTGAATAAAAAGCAAAACCACCAGTATTGTAACAATTTTGTCTTCCATACCTGAAAAACAGATTTCAAATTGAAAAAGCTGGAGCCTGATTCTACTCCCATTGAAGTTGATGGTAAAATTCTCATTGACCTCTGCGAGACCTCCTGAAAACTAGACTTTTTATTTTAGTCAATACAGGTTCTTACATGACCCTCATCACTGTCATATTTGAGCACCTTCCAAAAGTTCACTGAGTGACGTGACTCACAAGCATCACGTTCATTTCATTCCCGCCTCTCCTATCTTCCTTCTAATACCTGCAGATTTCTGAAATTATGTTAACCTGTAATGTGTGACTGCTCCAAAAATACACATTTATAACAATGGGTAACTCAACTGAAATTAGATTCAGACGATCATCCATGAGTTTGGAATTTTGCTTTTACTGTTTGGAAACGTGTTCAGACAGATTAACACACTATAGGTCAAATTCTGACAACAGTTAAACTGCTGGAACCCTACCAACAGAGGAGAAATCTGCTTTCCTTGCCAGACTTACATGCCAAGTTTGTATTTGTTATTTGGGGGTGCACTACAACAAGGCCTGTTAAAACTGGTTCTTTTGAGCTGTATAGCATGAAATTGAGTAGATCTGGAAAAATGACAACTGGAAAAACTTTTACAAGATTCCCTAGTGAAAACTTCCAAGGGTTCTCAACTAACCAGTCAAGACTACACATTTATACACTGGAATAAATGGAGATGCCACTGAAAATGTTTTGTCATCTAGTGTCATTACATTTCGAAAAATTGGAAAAGCAAAGCAGATTAAGGAAACACACTACTTGACGAAATAGAATCAAAGGTAGGAATAATAATATATGAGAGGGGTAGCCAAACTTACTGATCCTCCAAGCTGCATACGATAATCTTCAGGAGTTCGAGAGCTGGGCTCAGGGCGCGCCTGTCGGGGCTTCAGCCCTGCACGGTGTGCTTGCCTGGACTAAACCGGGAGGGTCTTGGACATCAGAGCTTCAGCAGGAGTGGGGCTGAAGCCCCGAGCTCTGGCAGGCATGGCCCACAGGGCAGAGGCCCAGAGAGCCTCCCTCCCACTGAGCAGATGCTCAGAGCTCTCTCTCCCCCATCCTCAAGTCTGGTAGGTGGAGAATGGGGGTTGGGGTATGGAGGGCTCCGTGAGCCGCACTTTAACTGTAAAAGAGCCACATGTTGCTCATGAGCTGTGGTTTGGCCACCCCGATATATGATGAAGAGTCAAGGCTGAGATTTTCAAAAGTGACTACTGATTTTGGGTGCCTTCATTCCCTGGTGCCCAACTTGAGACACATTAAAGGGCCCTGCCATTCAGAAAGTGCTAAGGACCTGCCCTCTGAAAAGGACTAGGCCCTTTTAATGTGCCTCAGGCTGGGCACCCAAAGCAAACTCAGTGGCCTGCCCCGCCCCTCTCCCCCCCGCCCCCTGCAACACATACCAGTATTGTTAATATAGTGATTGATCCAGTCAATGAAAACAGCAACGTTTGTATATACTCCTGGGTAGTTTTTTCTTCCACAACCGAAGCCCCAGCTTATTAGTCCACTCAGAGTGTAAAATCCTGAATCTTCTGAAGGACAAACTAACGGTCCACCTGAGTCACCCTACGTGGTAAGAGAAAATAGTTTATGTTACAAATTAACATTGCCTTTTCAATGTGCTGCCATGACAAACCTTGACTCATATGTTTGATTCATACTTAACTCATTTCTTTTCATCCTTTTTTATCAAAGGCTCAAGATGTGCTATTTTTGGGGTGTTTGGGTGGGTATGTAATATGAATAGCTGATGGCACTGTTGGAATGACAAATTGTTTCACAATGTACCATATAAGTAATTTTTGTCCACAGTGAAACAGTCCCTTCCACTCACATCTCAGCACTCCCTATTTCAGAATCAAAGATCTTTTCAGTTCCCTGATAAGTACAATAGTGGTACTTTGTGTTAACTTACTGTGCACGAGTCCTTTCCCTCCTCCAGAGGGAATCCAGCACAGAGCATCCGCTGAGTCACCTTGCCAGGATAATTTACATAGTAGTTCTGACATGTCTCAGAGACTAGGATTGGGACTTCCAGCTGCTGAAGTTTATTGGATTTTTCTCTGTCTTGAAATGAAAAATATCTTAAAATCAGCAAAAACACAGACCCGTGATGAACACGGATCTATACCTACCTCCTGCCATAGACATGAGAGCTGAAAAATACCCCTGGGATCACCACACCCTTCCTCCTGACAACGCAGGATTGCTCTCTACTGGACATTTTCTCATGCTTTGTCCTATCTTTAAAAGTTTCAGGTGACGATGTTTCCAGTACTCCCCTTCTGCAGACTGTACCACATTTTAATATATCTGATTCTTACCATGCCCCATGCACACCTAACCATCTATGTAATCAAGAACAGATCCCAATTAACACATTACTTTTCTAGGAGCCAAATAAAGATATGATTCGCTTTCTCATGTGTTTGTTAAAATATATCTGCAGTATGCACAGCCCCATGAAGTGAAAAGACTTGCATACCTTCATTATGAGTACCCCACCCTGTGGTGGTACACACCCTAGAAGGCTGAACCACCTCATCCTTCTCAGGCAGGCACACTGGACGCACGTAGTGATTAAACTCCAGGGGCTCGGTCAATTGCAATAATGCAATATCGGAATCCATAGTGATCTCGTTAAAATCTTGATGAATAATGTACTGCTTCACTGATCTTCTCTAGAAAAGGGAAGACACAGCAATTCATTGAAGTTTCCAGCCGATGGGAGCTGCGGAGCTGGCGCTTGTGGCAGGAGCAGCGCACGGAGCCCCCCTGGTCACCGCTCTCCCCGGGTAGAGAGCCTGTCAGCCCCGCTGCCCGACCCCCTCTCCCAGCACCAATAGGGGTCCCAGACCACCACCGCCCAGCATCCCAGCCTGCCCCCCTGAGCAGCCACAGTCCCCTGGCCCAACTTTTAGTTAGGGGGTATATAGTAAAAGTCATGGACAGGTCACGGACCCTAAATTTTTGTTTGCTGCCCATGACCTGTCCATGACTTTTACTAAAAATACCTGTGACTAAAATGTAGCCTTATTACTGATTAACTGCTTGAAAGCAGCTGTCTTGTCATGATAGTTAAGGGACACACATGTAGGACATTCAGGAACTAAAGTCAGCCGAATGGGATGCGGAAGGGCTGCACATAGACTGAACTGCCACTGTTCTGTGACAACGGACAGCATCCGTAATGGCAACGATCACCAGGTCTTACAGAATGTAGAGCTAAGATACTGGAGCAGTTGTGGCTGAGCCATTCGTCCACCATGCGCTTCCCCCTTTGCACCTTGCACACTTGTGAGTTGGGAGCAGTGCTCAGAGTTTGGGGCTCACTACTGCTCACTTCCAAGTTCTGTGCTGGCACCTAAACTTCCTCATGCGCATGTGTAGCCTCCATTTATATTTGCACAGCAGCTCAACAATCTGCTGCATCCTCCATGCTACCAGTTAGTGAGAAATATTTAATGTACAAACCAGGTTTAATTCATAATACCTGACTGTGCTCTTGCTCTGTAATATCATGGAGTCCAGCAACCACCATCCATAAATCTCTGTACTGTTCCCTAAAAAAGAAGAAGAAAGCAGGAACATTCTCAGGGCTGTTCTCACCATGAAGTTTATCTAACAATCTCTGGCATGATTAATCCTTAAGAATCTAAGATTTAAGTTCAGTGGCCCAATCCTAGCCCATAAATCAATGGGAATAACTTCAATAGCAGTACGACCAAGTCCTGTAACTTGGCAGTGTGATTAGGCGCCGCAAAAGAATAATTTGGGCCGGGAGGAAAGAGCTCGCGGGGTCTGATTCTTATGCAAAGCATCTAGAGAAACAGTAGGACATAGACATGCTAGGGACAAAAACAACACTTAACACCATTTTTTAGTTTCACGTCAGTTTTTCATTAAAAAAATTAAAAATGATTAACAGAATCACAGATCAAAAAACACAACAGAAAAACTCTGTCATACCCTTTACAGTTGTTTCTCTTTTTGTTGAGACAACAAAAACACTGAAGGATTGACTAAATCAATTAATGCAGAACCACTAGAGGCCATATAAAGACTCTGATGGGATGAGGTCATGCAAAGTAGAATTTTCCTCTGACCACAGTTCTCATAGGGTTGTTTTCTTTTCTTTTCTTTTTTTTTTTAAATACAGCAAATCAGGACACGTGGGGTAAAATTTCCAAAGCCATCTAAGTCCCATTTTCAGAAGTGACTTAGGCAGTTCAGAGCTTAAGTTCCATTACAAAAATCAGTGGGGTTTAGGATCCTAAATGCCTGAGTTGCTTCTGAAAATGGGACTTAAGACTTCTGAAAATTTGACTTCTGATCTTTAAAGACAATCTCAAAATTATTTGAAAATGGACCAGAATTTCTAGGGTCAACCCTGGGAGAAGAAGCTCTTGCAGAAAGAGAGCCCCCGCTGTGGAAAGAAAATCTGATGGTAAGAACAGGAGGATCTTTATATGTGCTTTTCATTAAATTAGAAAATGAAAACAGTCGTATAATATTCATTACAAATGATCTAGAAAATACTCGATAGTTACAGTACTTTTTGGAAAATATATTTTTAGAGGGAGCTGCAGCTGCCAAGGTCCATGATTAACTCCTTCCATAAAAGTGTCCTCCCCAACACCGGTAACAAGGAGTAGGATCTGTGGGTTTATGAGCTTCTTAATAATGACAAGCCTATCACAACCCTCTGGGCAGATAGACCAGGCCTCCTGTTGATCTCCCAGGGTCTAAACAGATTCTCAGGGATCTTCTGGATTTGTGGATGGGCCCTGGCAGTTCATGCTATGGAGGGGCACAGGACAATCAGGGAGGAATTCCCCAGGGCTGGCAGATAGATTTGGGGACTATAAATCTTGTCAGTATCCCCCTTTAGTGTCAAATTAATTGTTTGAGAAGATATTAGCTGCCCATGCTTTACACCAATCTAATAGAACAAAATCCAAACACATACATCACATTGTACATGACATCTTGTGATAAAGAACTCCCCCCAGAAATCTTATAGTATCTTCTTCCCCTGTGTACCTACTTATAATTAAAGCAGTGAGCAGCTGTGACAACCCACTCTTTGGTAAGAGCTGCTCCTCCACAGATGTGCTCAGCTGAAATCTGTATGCTGACCTGCCAAGGCCATGAGTAGGGGACAGCTTCCTCACCACCCATTATCCTACTGAAGAGAAACCTGGGCTGATTTGAAGGCACTCCACAGATGTCATCTGTTATATGGAACAGAAAGGGTTTATATACTCAAGGAGAGTTCAGTTTTCAGTTGGGGAAAGAGTTTACATTTGCTTGACTGCATTTACTGTGAGGGTAGCCAACCTCAACAACCTTTTTCCTAACCCTAAACCTCCCCCACTGCAATGCATCAAAATGTGTAGGGACACCATTGCCAAGAGAAGATGCTCGTTACAGAAACAGAGCCTATTCATAAGAGTAAGATCATCTACAGTACAATGAATTAGCCTTAGGTCTGTAGTAAACTGAGGACTCATCCCAGTCTATAAACCTTTAGGGGTGAAAAGACAATTTCTAAAAGTACAGGCATGTTTCTCCAGTGCCTGGTGTTATCATTTACACTAGTACAAAGTGGGTTTTTTCAAAATGTTACCAAATCAAAATAGTGGCATTTTAAACCCACATTTTACTGGTGTAAGTGAGTGCACAAGGTGCAGGCACCAGAGAATCGGGCTCTACTACTCTAAAGCCAACTCTATTTCTTTACACCTGCATTTCTTTAGTTCTTCTTAACTGGAGCATCTTAACAAGGTACAATCATAAGCCATTCTTCTCCCCTCCTCCCGCCCAGATTGTACCACATTCCCACTGAAGAAGGCGTAGCACAGGCGGACTTACCTGGAATTTCTGTGGTGGTATTTAGACCCTCAGGAAGTGCTGCTTCATTGTTCAAATCTGATATATTTAAATCTAGCAAGTGAAAATAGCATATTAGTGTATCTCAAATGAAGTTACTCCTGGTTTTGTCACAGAGACACACTAGTAACTTCTTGTGATTTTAGAAACCTAACTACAGAGGGACAACATCTGATGACGGAAATCTTCAGTTACATTTTACCGGGAGACTTACCCAGAGCAAAACCAGATGAAATACCAAGATTCACTGCAGAGCCCCCATGCTGCCCCCAAGGCAAAGCAGGCTGTCACATATACACTATGCTTCAATTCTTTTACCTGCTACATGAATGAAGGAGAATGTGGCTCGGAATCCCCCAAAGGTCTCGGTTTCATCTGAATGAAAGATGATCAGCATCATGCTAGAGGTGCTCAAAACAGGCGCTGGGACAGCAAACCCACAAGACCTAGCTAAAGACAGACCCAAGATTTACAAATGATTAAATTTAACTATTTTATCATATATTTTACTGGCAACAGAAGAAAAAGGGAAGGAGGAAAGAAGCAGCACACTTTTTCCAAAACACAGATATGATTGGAAAGAAATCTAGTTTTGTACAAGTTAGAATGATCTCTCATGGAACTCAGGAACAATATTTCGATCCAAATTCCAAACTTCCCAAAAATCCAAGGAGTTTGGATCCAGGACTTTGGTTCATAAATATAGAAGCCATTTGCAAAATTCAATTTTGGGTTTAGGTTTTCAGATCCCTCCCAGGTCTCAGGGTAATTAGATCTTGGTCCACGTCTAACCTCAGCTATCAAGATGAGGATTTGTGGAGCATTTGTTCATAGATTTATATCTGCCAGCTCTGTTGTGGGTATTTTGTGTCCTTTTCATCATGTTTCACAACTGTGGGAGGAATACACTGGGGATTTGGCTTTCCTTGCATCCAAGCATCCCACTGTCATTAACTGACCAAGTTATTACAAAAAATTAATACAATTTAGTTTACAAATGGTACCACACCGTTAGACATTCAATGTCCCTTTTCCCTCACACCTTCTCATCTCAAAAAAACTACTGTTACCTTCCAAAGACACAAAGCTGCCCCCAATAGTACAACAACATTCTCCAGCTGCTTTCAGATTCCCCCAAACAAAGCCAATTCTGGTCAGTAAAGAGCAATCAAAGCCTACATGTGAATTCAGCCTTGTTATGCTGCCGCAAAAGGGCTGAAAGTAACCATAGGACTTCCTTGGGAAATAGCCCCAGTGCAGGAATCCCATGCATGAGACGGGCTGGAGTGGCAAGGCATTGGCCATGGCAGTCCTGTACTCCTGCACAAGCCTATGGGAGCCATTGCAGGAGGTGCAAGTTAAGGTAATCCTGAGGGCTTCCTTAGACCACCAAGAACCCAACTGGTCCCCAGCAGTTCCTGAATAAAGGGAGGCACAAGCTACCTCCCCTGTGTCTTTGCTCCAACACTAGCACCAGCACAGGGATGAATTGGGCCGATTATGTATTCCAAGCCCTTGACAAACCAAAGAACAAGTCCTTGGGCCCAATTCTCCTCTAACTTATTGGTACACTGCCATAAACCAGGAGCAATTCCAGTGAAGTTAATGAGAGTTACACCAATGTTCAACAGGGATAGTGAAGAAGAACAAGCCCCTGAAAAGCAAACTGAACTCAGGTCATCTCAGGTGTTTTGTATAATCCATGTGTCAAACACCAGTGCTGCAAAACAAATATCTGGCAATATTTCCTAAGCACTGCATTTAGGATACAATTTAAATATCTACATCATTAAAATCTTGGATATGTTTCTCTATCTAAGTAAATGGATAGTAGATAATATTCCTCTGAAAAGGATCAGTGGTGAAAAATGTCAGCGTGTACTGTACTGAGAATAGTATTTGGTTCAGCATCTAGTGGCAGTAGAGGGGAATTGCTCTTTTTTGATTGGTTACTTGGCTTTACAGGCTGTCAAGTTTTTACTTGCTAAATTATAGTGTTTGGAGATACAAAATGAGAACAACAGAAGCTAGGTCTGAATTAATGACCTGGATGAAAATCAAAAAACAAACCTATTTCTTCCTCTTTTGTTACATCCTCATACACTGTTACAGAGTCATAGGAGCAGTCTTCATTTTCCTCTATTTCAAAATACTCATATGTAAGCTTAAAAAGAAAAAGGAAAGAATTACATTATAGAGCTAGTAGTAAGAGATAGGAAGACCTATTACCGATCTTTAATACCCTCTAAGGTCCTCTTGCTCCTCTAAGGGCAGGATACAGTCCCCTGATAGAAGATCTATGTGATATTAAACTGATGCTCTGTTTTGTCTTCAACAAAAGGCTAATAGGAGGAAAATCATTATGTTCATAGCTAATAAGAGAAATACACTTTTAATTTACATTAGTAATGAACCAAAACACCCAATTCAAACATCCCCAAAACTCTGGAGAAATCTGAGTTTAGACAGATCCACAATTTGCAACTAGTGCAAGCAGGCCAAGCCAAAAGCCCAAGTCTAAATGATTCCAAACTTTGTTACAGTTCTAACAGATCTGAAATATCATGAGAATACAGCTGCTTTTGGGGTGGAATGTAACAGCCATGCACTGGACCCAGCAGCACTACACAAGAAATGAAGGTACAACTAAAGTAAGCTTTCGTTGCCAGCACTTAGTGTATGACTTATTTCTTTCCAAATTATCTGCACAGAATGAAAGGTGTAAGACCTTCCTGCATTGTACCTTGATTACATGGTTCTCTGGAGCATGAATAATCCAGTGACAGTCTGCCAGATTGTTGTAGGGTTCAGGATAGTTCATACTTTGTATCACTCCTCCTTCGAAGAGGACAGCTAAGGACCCGCAGCCAGAATCTAGAAACACATAGGGAAAAAAATCAAAGGGAATCAAGTGTTTTCCTATTAATTGTCCATCCATTAACTTCAAATCCTGACCAGCTCCCAAGCAGCGCTCTCACGAGTGAACTACAGAAAAAGAGAGAGAGAATGATTTGGCCCATTACTGTGATCCATGCACAGAGGGGAGCCTCTCCCCTCAGATCATCCCCCTCCCACATGGAAAAGAGAGCCAGCCCACTGCAGTAACATACTTCTCCCAACTCTTCAGAGAGCACTCTGCAGGTACTGGGATCCATGCAGAGCCACAGCAGAATGAGTGTGACAAGAAAAGGCCAGGGAGCTGCACTTACCAGGAAGAGCATCTGGTGAAAGAGCTCTGTACCCCATTGAAAATCCAGTTCCAGATGCCTTGTTATCAGAGACAAATTTCAGCTTTATACCATTGGAGCCGACCAAAATGGGTAGTGGAGAGTCAACCCCACAGAATCTCCCTGCAAATTACATATTTATTATTAGAGAACGATCATCTTTAAAAAAAACATAGTAAAGTTAGTTGAGAAAATGTATACACATCAAAATAATAAAACCTCAGCTACAGTATTTGGTCATAAAAGAAATCAAATGTACAGATATAACTAGAATTCTTACAGCCCCTCAGTTTGGGCTTTTCAGAAGTCCAAAAGCTTTTACAGCTGTAAAAGCTAGAAAAAGCCCAAAAGCTAGAAACTAACATCCTCTGTGCTGGCCCATTATCATTTCACTGAACCTCCAGTTCCTCCTGCAAACACTTTCCCCCAATAAATTGTAATAACTGGGTAATACCACTCACTCCTGCATGAGTTGTCAGCAGGCTTTCAAGCAAGGACCTTTCTTTCTTTTTTTCAAAAGGCTAACAGGCTTTATTTTCTGGAATTTATAAAATGGCTCCAGGCAGCTCCCGCTTTAATATTTACAATGCAAAAAATATCAGTAAATGCACAAGGGACTATACAGCATGGCCACTGCCCTGGCAGAGGGCTAGGAACACTCCAGTAGCCACACTTGAGGCCAGGAGGGGCTCTGTCTATTACCGAGCAGACAGACAGCTGCCCGGCACTCTGGAAAGACAGGGTGAGAGCGCAGGGTGAGCAGGGCAGCATAAGCCAGATCACTAAGCGCACACACTGAGGCAGCACAGCCTCCAGGAGCTCACAGCAGCAAGCACATCACACTGCTGCTCGGTACATTTCAGCTCCCTTTCTCAGACGGTGGTCAGGCTCAGGTCCCACTGCTCTGGACCTTGCACTAGTGCAGCAGAAGGAAGGGACCCCAATGGGGCTGCAGTGGACCGAGCTGCTCTCAGGCAAGCCTCTACCACTTGAGGTTAAAGGGTAACTCCATTAGCTAGCGGAAGTAGTAAACTGCTATCATCTAGTGGCCAAGCTCCTAGAGGGAGACATGACATACAACTTGCAAGCATGAGTTCAGTGTGATCAGTGACATCACATACACAGTCTGAAACCAGTGGATCCAGTTTCTATTATAACTTTAAATTTCATTGAAAGACTCTATGAAAATATTTCATAGAATTACTGAAAAACAACTCACCAACAAGTCTGTCATCTTTCGAATACACTGACAAAGAATCATAGTCACAGAACGTGTCTGACTCCACATCAAAGTGGGAGAAATTAAGTAGTATATGCATTCCTTCTGGGACCAGCAGAGTCCACACACACAACCTGCAATGACACAAACTGGATGAGTTCCTGTCTGCAATCAAACAACAAACTACAGCTGCAAGATCATTGCATGTAGCTTCTGAAAAAGGAATGCTTGCATCTACTCACTGGTTGTTTTGATAGAAATGTTTGAGACTTTCTGGGAAACGTAATTCACCTTCATTGCTGGGGAGTTTACCATCCTGGGTGCTACATGATGCTGCATTGTGGGGGTTTGAAATGAAACAACAGAAAATCAGGTTTGACATACAGTCATCTGCTACTCCCAAAAGCTCATCTAGCATGGAAGGAGGATTACGAGATTACAGTTTTAAAATTTCTCAGATACATTTTTGTCACAAGATTAGATTTGTATTGTGTCTCCCTCCTGCTTACCCCTTTATTCACAGGTATGTGAACAGACAGCAAAGCTTTGATGCACAGTGAGGCCCAGAAAAAAAACAACAATCTAAATCCCTTTATATTTGTACTATAAGAGCATTAGTGCAACATTTTTATTGTAAGGACTGTCAAACAATTAAAAAATAATGGCAATTAATTGCAAGATTTAAAAAATAGTCACAATTAATTGCAGTTTTAATTGCACTGTTAAACAATAATAGAATACCAATTTAAATGTATTTAAATATTTTGGATGATTTCAACTACAACACAGAATACAAAGTGTACAGTCTTCATTTTATATTATTTGTGATTAAATATTTGCACTGTAAAAAAAATCTGTTTACAAGGAATGCAAATAAAAATGAATGAAAACATTTATTTTCTTATATTAGGTGCTCTAAAGGATTTTTTTCCGAATCCCATCAACCTTTCTGAGGTGAACCATATTTAAGCACACTCTTAGGTGCTTTCCTGAGTAGAGACATAAGCATGAACTTAAACTTTAAACACATGCTCAAATGCTTTGCTGAATCATAGTTTAATTGTTTACAAGATCAGACCATAAATACGTATTTTCCCCCATCATAGCTAATGTAACAATTATAGAATTTTTATATCATTTGCCTTAATATCTCTAACACAGGTAGAAGTTTAAAGAACTCACCTACAGAACTTTTCATTTTCAAATCTAATTTGGGGGAGGAAAAAAAGGGATTTTAGAGAAGCACATTCAGAGTCATGACAAATCTTCTGTACACTTTGCCTTTATCGGAATGAATAAGTTTGTAAAAACTACAGTGAATTTCAATCAGACTTCTTTTTTCAATCAGAAATTGCTAACTCTGGGCCAGACTCTGCCACCTGGGCTTGTCTGCACATGAAAGTAATTCTGGAATAAGATGGGGGGTTTGAATTTTAAAATAGGTATTCCAGAATAACTCCATATGTGGACACACTTATTCTGGAATAACAGCACTTTTTATCCATTTAGTTTAATCTATTTTCAAGTGGATTAAGCTAGTTCAGAAAAAGGCACTCATTCTGGAATAAGAAAGTGTGTCCACACACTAAATTATTCTGGAATAGCTATTCCAGAATAACTCATATGCAGACAAGTCCTTAATCAAGTAGAGTAGCATCCTATTCTGAGTAGTCCCATTAAGTTGAATGTGATTACTTGTGGAGTAAGGTACTGCTTAGCAGAACCTGGGGGGCAGAATCTGGCTGGTAGTGTCATAAAAATGACATTCTGGATACTCAGTTGTACTATAAGACCCTTGTACTGATCTGACATTGTGAAGGGGCCGTAAGGTGGGTGCAAATGGAATTTATGATATTTTATGGGCTGCTTCTAAAGCACCCCTTTTTATGCTGAGCTAGGTTATTTCCAAATAATTTAAGCAGAATAACCAAAATAAGTAATAAAGAAAAATAGTATATGAATAGGGCTGATAAAAAGTTTTCCACTCAAACCTTTTCTTGATGGAAAATTGGAATTTCAATTAAATGAAAATCTGCATGGAAAGCAGGTGCTTTCCTCAAGACATTTCAATTTTTCATTGGAAACCAAAACCCTGAAAACAAAATGTTTGTTTTTTTATTTGATTTCAGGTTTTTATATTTCAGTTTTTCAACCAGAAGTTGAAACTTTCCAGTGACATTTTCACTAAAAACTTTTTTTTTAAATTTGTTTAAATATTCTGTGGAAAAAAACATTTTCCAGCCAGTACATGTGAATCTCAGCTATTGCATATTTGTCTCCACTCATACTCCCACAATCCTTGATCCCATTTAAAGAAAATAGCCCAAATTTGAAGAAAATATTAGCTCAACTTATAACTGCTCTTTGAGTAAAATTCACCCTTGTGTAGAGTGACAGCAAAAAGCCTATGCACCATTTAAGTCATCATCCCCATTAATTTAGAAGTGGTGAATAATCTTCATGCTGACCCTCTGCAAAAGAGTGAATTTCATCCTGTGTGCACAGTGAGGGAACATGTGAGAGAGGTGGAGAACTCATGCGAGTATGGACGTCTCCATACAGTTACAACGCCTGACCCAGCACAGCTCACTCAGGAAAAGCTCCCATTGACTTCAAGAAGTGCAGGTTTGGGCCCAAGAGATCACCAATATTCTGCTGTAAATGAATGAAAATGTAAATGAATGAAAGTTCCATTTTAACACACTAACTGAATTCAATCCTTGAAACTCAATGGTTGTCCAGGGCAAAGATAAAATAAAATGATAATATAATAGTCACCATTTGCAACAGTTCTAAACAATGACCTTTCTATTCGATCAGCAATCGGAGTGCTGTCCAGCTAGACATATAATGAAATCCATAATAGTTATTTGCTATGAAGCAAAGCTTAAAAAAGAAAAGAAAAATTTGGAGCCATGAAGCACACACCAGGAAGTCATTACTCCTACATATTATTAAAGTATTTGTGGAGGTTTTATTACCAGTATTGACGTTTTCTTGAATCCAGGAGAGCACCTTACGGAGATCTGTGAAAACCCCAGGCGATCCTCTCTGATCATACTTTTTCCTCATGTTATCATTCCAGCTCCGAGCACATCCCATACCCCAGGAGGTCACCCCAGCTAGAGTCCAGGCACCATGCTTACGCCTACACAAAAGAGGGCCTCCAGAATCACCCTATAATAAAGGTAACCCATCTTAATATAAAGCAAGTATGTGACTAAGCAAGTATGAACTCCCACTGGATGATTCCAGAAAAAAATCCAGCTGTATTTTGTACAGGAGTAATCCCCCTGCTATTTTAGGGCATGTCCCTTTAAGACAACCAAGGAAATAAGACTGTGCCTCCACAGCTGGGCTTGCTGTATTTAGTCAGGATCATTGTGGGAGGGAGGAAAAAACAGATAGACAAACATGTTCCCTGCCTCCACGATGCATGTCCACATTTTTAGTGCCAGAGTGGGTTGAGTTATGGCCTTAGCACAGGACTGAAGCGAGGAACTCTTGAATTCTAGGTTCTGGTTCTGACACTGACTCCCCTCTGTGTCATTTAACTTCCACATCTCAGTTTTTTCTTCTTGATAGTCAGAGCACCACTTTGTTACTTACCTCCCTGGGGTATTATGAGGCTTCATTAGTTAATGCTTATGAAGTGAAGTGTTATTGCACTGGGACATGTTCCAAAAGGCTAACCTGAAAGGTTCTCCAAGCCCTAAGTAATTTCGAGGAACCCATACCACAAGGGATGTGAGAATAAAATGGAGTGAAGTCATAAGTGGATTATATTGGCCATCCTTGAAGAGTTAAAAATATCAAATGGATTACACCGCCTATCGTATTATAGAGTATGTCTATTCACTCAAACACAGACACACACAAATGTGAGTTACAGCATGGTCTGCAAGGCTATCTGTTCCACCAACCTGGCATGCATCCTTTCCTCCATCTGGAAATCCAGCACACATTAAAGTGTCTCCTCGGATCGGATTCCGTAAGGTTGACAAAGCTCTAGAACATTCCTTGTGGCCTATGATTGGCAAATCTACTTCATGCAAGACCTGAGGGAGGATTCCATCTAAAAAAGAAGATTAAAGAAAAAAATAAGGAAACTAGTTTGCTAGACATACTGAAAGGTAAACTGAAAGTTCAGTGGATAATGATAGTTTTTGTTTGTTTTTTTTGGTGAAGTTTCATCTTCTAAACGTTGTATTTTGAGAAACAGCCATTGTGTATATGAATGTGTGAAGTTTTATGTGGGTGTATATATTTCAATTCAAATATGGATCTTTGGCTGCATAAAATTTCAACTGTCTTGATTTGAAAATGTAGGCCCCTATCCAGTAGTGACATCTGTGCAGGCACTGGGATCTGCCCATGCAGAGGCCATTGCAGGATAGGAGCCTTAGAAAACATGTTTTCATTAAAGAGAGACCACTTAAAACAAAAATTAGCTTGTTTTCCCCCCAAAAAGTCCTGTTTTCATGCAAAACCTCCCCCAGACCTTTTCACCCTATGAAATTGGATCATTTTTGTAACTATGAAATACAACTCCTGATGTCAAGATTTTCATATATACCACAGATGTATTTTAAGTTTGTTATAAAACCCTTATTGATGCATTTAGAAAGAAACTCAGTCCACCTTTACAGAAAAAGCAAAACTATTCCACCCTCAGACAAGTTTCAGAGTAGCAGCCGTGTTAGTCTGTATCCGCAAAAAGAAGAACAGGAGGACTTGTGGCACCTTAGAGACTAACAAATTTATTAGAGCATAAGCTTTCGTGGACTACAGCCCACTTCTTCGGATGCTCTCTGTATGTGTGTATATATATCTCCTCAATATATGTTCCATTCTATATGCATCCGAAGAAGTGGGCTGTAGTCCACGAAAGCTTATGCTCTAATAAATTTGTTAGTCTCTAAGGTGCCACAAGTCCTCCTGTTCTTCTTTTCACCCTCAGACAGTTGAACTAAAAGAAAAGTCCAAATGTTCAAAATAAACTACTTGGATATGTAGTAGGACTCGAGTTTATACCACCGGCTTCCATAACCTCCTTTGGCAAACTACAGATTTCTGTAATACATTCAGGGTGAAATTTACTCTTGTGCACAGTGTAGAGGGGCCACATAAAGCCATTGTACCACTTAAGCCCTGTTTTGAGGTTCCAATTCTGATTCATAGCTGCTGTTTTCTTCCTGGCCCACTTGTGGCCTAGATGCCTAAATTGGCTGTGTTCTGACTTTCAGATACAAGCTGACCCAACCTAATATGTTACAAAACTGAAGAGTCAGAAAAATGTATAAGGCTTTGCATTAGAATCCCAGTTAAAGGAACTCTCTCTCTCTCTCTCTCTCTCACACACACACACTACACCATTTGTCTGGTCTGTAGATCTGATGGGCTGCACAAACCGCTAAACATCTAAATAGAAAAGAAAATAAAGGAGCTTTTAAGCAGTACTAAGAAAATTAAAAAGTTACTTCAGTGGCTTACTCTCTTTTAGACGGCCCCAACCACAAGTGGTACAAACATCTCCTGGATCAAACTTTTCACCCACATCAGGAAGGCAGGCTGGCAAAACTGATGAACCTACCATGAATATACATGGAATTTCTTATTAAACATTTGAAAGAAGAGCTTAAGAACATAAACTTTGTTTTACTTCTCAACTAATCCTTTAAATAAAACAGCACTGTAGTTTATTGTGACATCTATCAGAGGGTTAATCTGAAAAAGACACCTGTTACAAGCTGCTGGAAATTCATTCATGCCCTCAGAGTATGATAACCAATGCCTGTTATTCAAAGCAGCTCTGAGGAGGTTACCTTCTTTCCTGGTGCTTTATTGGATGAATGTATTCTTTTAACTTGAGAATTCATTGGTTCATTGTGTTGCCATTTGTTAGACCAGATTAAATCATAGGTATTATAGACCCAGGCCCTCAGATCCTCAAATTATCCGTCTATAATAATCTAAATTTTCCTATTAAAAAAATAATCTGGTCCTCATGGTTGCAAAGGAAACCATGCAATTGTGAACCAAGTGTAAACAACACAGTAATGCATGCCCAGAGCCGGCTCCAGGGTTTTGGCCGTCCCAAGCAGCCACAAAAAAAAAAAAGCCGCGATCGCGATCTGCGGTGGCAATTCGGTGGGAGGTCCTTCGCTCCCAGGCGGAGTGAGGAACCGTCCGCCGAATTGCCACCGAATACCTGCACGTGTCGCCCCTCTCCGGAGCGGCTGCCCCAAGCACTTGCTTGACAAGCTGGTGCCTGGAGCCAGCCCTGCGCGTGCCTGAGTCTACAGAGAACCTGAAACAATAGATCAGAGAGAGAACTGGCTCATGCATTTCAATGTGGTGTTAAAACCAAGACACACTACTCCAGGAGACATCCCTGTGTAAGATGAGAGAGTGCAGTGGGCCCAGCTCGCCAACCCTGACTGCTGGAGTAAGTACTGAAAGAATGAATGCAAGTTGCTGTCCCTGCCTCTGTATCCTACTCCCAAATGGAGGTGGGTCCAGGCTGTCACTACTGGGGTTACAAAGAACTCCATGTCCTTCCTCTGCCTCTATGGGAAGGAGAGGGGAACGCCAATCACCTCTACTGAAAGTGGTTAGTGGGGTGATGACATGGTAGCAGGGCCATAGAAATGGCCCATGTTATGTCTAGGGCCATAGATGCTGGAATTAGGGGTGCTACCGCACCCCCGGCTTGACATGGTTTCCATTATATACAGGGTTTACAGTTTCAGCACCCCCTCTATACAAATTGTTCCAGCACCACTGTCTAGAGTCCTGAATTGCCTTAATCTGGCCGTGCTGGAACACACTGGGAGTGCCACTCTGTGGACACACAAACATAATTTCTTTTCAACACAAGCATTTCAGTTAAATACTTAGGGCCAAATTCTAACACCTGTACTCCCAATGAGTAATACCCTATTCTTCAAGGTTCTGCTCCATGTTAATAAGTCTATTCAACTCAGTTATTTTTCTGACTTGCCTCCAGACCTTTAATTACTCTTTCTCCAAAACACAAAGGCCATGCACATTGATGTGTTCTTTTTTTCTCTGTCTCCATTATGCTGCATATATTATGGTACAATTATTGTTTCTGTGAAGAAATGCATTTAAAATTATGCATAAACTATTTCTTCTTAGGAGTTATGTTTTAACAAGAATGTTTAACAGAGAGGTCTGTGAGCTTGATACTTATAATTGCAAACTATTGTATAGAATTGTGGCCTTACTAAAGTTGAAAGCACCATCCAGCTTCACAAGGGCAATATCATAATTCATTGGTCTTTTGGGGTTGAAATTTGGGTGTTTAATGATGGCTTTAACTGGTAGTGTCTGCTCTCCTTCATCCACGAGACTTAAATCATGTTCTCCGGCAGTGATGTTCAGGTAATCGCGTAAGTGTCTGTAGGGTAGAAAGTAAACGTTTAAAGAGTAAAAGTAGAAAAATATGACAATGAAAAATACAGGCATTCTTAGGTATGTCTGTACTGCAATCAGAGGTGTGATTGCAGCATGTGCACACTTCCAAGCTAGCTTTACTTTAGGTAGCAGTAAAGCATGGACTTCAGCATGGGCTAGCTGTCTGAGTAAATACCCAGCATCCTGAGTGGGCTTGTACAGCCCAGGCTGAGGCCCGTGCTGTTGCAGATTGACTGCTGTTGGTATTGAAAATACCTGAGCTAGCTTTAATCCAGCTATGTCTACACATGCTGCAGTCACACCTCCAATTGCAATGTAGACATCCCCTCAGTCTTTATAACATACAACTTTGATAAGGACTGCCATTATGTAGCACTTCCCATCCACAGATCTTAAAGCACTTTACAAACATTAATAGATTATCCTCACAACACCCATGTGAAGTAAGCAAAGATGGGGAAACTGAGGCACACAGTAGTGACTTGCTCAAGCAAAACAGCAAGTCAGTGGCAGACCCAGGAACTTCCTTATTCCTAGCCCTGTGCTCTCAACATTAGATCATGATTTTTTTTCAGATGGGAAAACTAAGGCACAGAGAAATTAACCTGTGACTTCCCCAAGATCATCCAGTGAGTCAGTGGCAGAATCAGGACTAGAACCCAGATCACAATATTCCCAGTGCTGTGTCCTAATAGTAAGGGTGAAATTCACCGCTGTGCAGAGGAAAGCACTGCCTACACACTATTTAATTCCCATTTTGGACTCTATTGTGAGGACATAAATGCCATTAAGTGGTATATCATCCCAGTGCTGGCTCTCTGCATAGAAGTGGATTCCATCCTAGATCTCAATGAAATTAGCAATGCAGTACAGTAATTACACAAAACTACTGCATACTTCAGTAGTTAGGAAGTGCTGGTTTTCTATAGAGAAATTCAGTTTTCATCTCCTTATGCTGGGATGTACAAAGGTGCCTAAAGGAGTTAGGTGCCAATTCTGTGGAAAGTTAGCACCTAACTCCCTTAGATGCCTCTGAAAATCCCAGCCTAATTTGTTAAAATTATTTACAGGTAGTAACCAGACAAGGCATTTTCTTATTAACGTTCAAAACTGAACCCCCATCCCTTTGATGAATCTGCTCAGTAATACGAGTCATTCCTAAATTTTTAAAAGTAACTGTTATACATTGATAAGCATCGTTAGCTTTCTGATTTCTTAATGAAAGTGCTACTTCATAGGGCTCAAGCCAAGGGACAGAAACTGAGGCTAATTCAGCTCCTACCTCTCCCCTCAGCTCCGCTCCCTGCTGTGGGATCTTTAATTACCAGGTGTGACCCAGGGGCCCCTTGATGCCAACTGGCAGAGGACACAGGGAGCATATACATTTTTACAGGGATCCCTTGATTTGGATAGATTCATAATAGTTCACTGAAAGGTAGTATGTAAGGTCTCTACCGAGAGCCAGTAGCTCATAATCATCGTGACATGTATGGATAGATAATTAAGGAGTTATGTATTTATACTGAAAATTATGTTCTTAAGGTCTTGGAGGCAGGTCACCAGGAGGTGACATACCTCCTGCCTGAAAGGAACATTTCTGAGGTAACAGACATTTATCTCCCTGTTTGGCCATTTGGGTAGTGTGTATTGTATGCCTCACAATGTATGCCTATTTGCATTCTCAGCTAAGAGCTAAGTAAGGCTGTGAAAAAACACCCCCCTGAGCGACAAAAGTTTTAGCGTTGAAAAGCGCCAGTATAGACAGCGCTTTATCACCGGGAGCATGGCTCCCGGCAATAAAGCTACCACCCCTTGCTCGGGGTGGTTATTTTTTAATCGCCAGGAGAGCTCTGACCCAGCAATAAAGCGTGACTACACTGCCCATGTCACAGCGCTGCCACGGCCACGCTGTAACAAGGGCAGTATAGACATACCCTAAGACTGCAAAAATCAACAAGAGAGGAAACAAACAGCAGTGGAATTCCCTACTTATGAATAAAAGACTAAGGGTTGTTCTGGTATATCTTGGAGTGCAAAGGAACATACTAGGTCTGTCACCTAGGAGACAAGCTGACAGCGTGCTTGTCTCAGAGAAGGCCACAGCCAAGCTGGGCTGTAAAGTGCTGCAAGGATTTTGGGTGCTCAATACTCTACAAGACATAATTATATGTAGGCTCTAGAATGTGTGTTATTTTATATAACCATTTGTTTCCAATACTTCTCTTTGGTACTACCCGAAGTGCTTTGTTAAATAACCTCATCCTTGATTTCACAATACACATATCTAAGCGCTGCGTGTTAGGTGGAGTGGTGACATCTTTCATCCAGCAAGATTCCAGTTTTTGTTAAGGTCTGTTTCTTTTGAAGAGCCTGATCCTGCATTTCAAAATTCCCGGTTATTTCACTGGAAGTTTGTGGCATGCAATGAGGCAGGATTGAGCCCTTAGTGTCTTGCTGCTTCTAAGTAACCTTTACAGAAGTATTACACTCCATTGGTATTACTGGATGTACATTCCCACCCCTGAACAACATAGCTGCTCCTTACTACTCTTTGGGTCTATTTTCCTCTTTTAAATTGCTTGTGAACTTTTATGAGGTCTTTTCCCCACACACTCACACACCCCACCCGCCCAATAAAAATTCAATTTGCAACCAGTATTTTTCAGATGGAAAGGTTATTGGGGTCTGTAAACAATTTCCACAAACAAATGCCATAGCGCAAGCACTTTTACTAGCAATACTTTTCTTCACTTGCAGCCCTGTAGTGAAATTTCTCATCCATACCTGTCTAAAACACAGTGAGCTGCCGTGACCACCCATTGAGCAGAAACAATGGTGCCTCCACAGAAATGCCTTTGCCATCGTTTCAAGGAAACCTGCATCATAAAGAATGCCTGTCATGTAAAAATCTGTACATCTGAGAGAGAGCATTCTCAAAGCTTTCAGCATATTACAGTTAACACTGCTTAAGAAAATTCAACAATACTTCTTGGCATTTGGGTGGGGTTTGGTGTCCTCAGCTCTTAGAACTCCCATTGAGCCCCAGTAGGTGTCTAGTTTTATCTCCAAACAATTTTGTGACATGAGTACAAATTATATATATTTCACACAGGTAAAAGACGGACATATTCAGCAGGGGACTGGGTTGTTTAGACTATATATTACTGATCCTAATTCAGACAGGTTGCCAGAAGCCTTCACAGCTGTTTGGTGTCCTGTGTGAAATGAGTTTGCGGTCTCAGACCACCAAACAGTACAAGGCACCACCCTCTTCCCAATCACTATGTTCTCCGGTGGTATGTGATGGTTCTTTTACTTTCCAAACAAATTCACCCATCCCTATTTATAACAGACCAGCTACAGACTCCCTTTAAGACCCAATAATAAACATAACAAAAGTTTCTAGGAACTTGGAGAGAGTGGAAATTATTCCTGCCTTCTGTCTGCTTCACTGCTCTTGCTAAAAGCAGCAGCATGGAACTCAACAATAGAGCACCAGATGTGCCAATGAGCACAAAGTACCCCTGCCTTGCTGCTTTTGTTACATCTATGAAAAGTTGGGCCTTTGTTCCCTAAGTGGCACAGGATAAAACCGCATTCCCTTGTGCTAACCTGCCATGGATGCGAGCCTTGTTTCACCTGGTTCCCACCAACAATGCGAGTGAGGTGGTTGAAATTATTCCATGGCTTCATTTCATGTGGCTTCTGTCCACACCTAGAATCTGAACAGTACCAAAACCAAATCAAACAAAAGAAAAGAAAGAAAGAAAATGAGCTTGTGTGCATCATTCTGTTCTTGACTCTCTAGCATCAAAGATTTCAACACCAACAAGCATGCAGACATTCAGAGGTAGAATCAAGTAGGAGACATATAAGGGCCCAATCCTGTAGTCCTCTCATACAATCAACTCTCACTGAACACTCATTAATGTGCTTGGTCTCTATAGGATCAGGAATAATTCTGTGTTTCCTCATTGCCTTTTTATTCTGGATCTAAAATACTGCAGCTGCACCACTGTAGCGCTTCAGTGAAGTCGCTACCTATGCCGACAGGAGAGGCTCTCCTGTCGGTGTAGGTAACCCACCTCTCCTAGAAGTGGTACCTAGGTTTATGGGAGAATTCTCCTGTTGACCTAGTGCTCTCTACACCAGGAGTTAGATCGGTTTAACTGCATCGCTTAGGAGTGTGGATTTTCCCCCTAATGTCCTAGTGTAGACCAGACCTCAGGTTCTCCATTTTTTGTACCTGCACAGTCAGAAAGAAACTTCAGCTTTCAAGGTGATAAAAGCTGCTCCAGTGCTGCATTTCTCCAGCCCTGCATTGAAGCACTCACAAATCCAGGGAACAGTTTTGATATGTTCTAATATGTCATGGGACACTGATATTGTGAGATGTCTGTTTGCTCTGCTCTGTGTTCCTGAGTAGTGTCATCAGCTTCCTTCACTTTGGGAGGGGAGGGCGGATCTGTATTTTTTTTTACACTATGAAGCCATTTTTAGGCTTTCCCATCTTTTCCTCCAATAGCTGCACTCCCTGTTTTTCAGATTATAAGCATTTTATGGGGTCTTCATGATAGAAAGAAGATGGGGACCCATTTCTACACCCCGTGAGACAAAGTGAACCCATCTTCAAGCCTGATCCTGCAATCAGTTTCATACTGGTGGAATACTTCACCTGTCCAGAGCCTTATTGACTTCAGTGGGACTCTGCTGAAATGCAGGAGTGCAGCTCAGGCCGCAGGACTAGGGTCTCAGTATTTGTCTTGCATTCTTGTATTTGCCACCAGCAAAGTGCACTTTATTAGCTAATTAATGGAGGGAAGCAGTGGAGCAAAAGTCTGACAGAATTGGTTTAACCTGCAATTGGTGTCATAGCTTACAGAATCATAGAAATGTGGGGCTGGAAGGGACCCCGAGAAGTCATCTAGTTCAGCCACCCCTGTGCTGAAGCAGGACCATGTAAACCTAGTGCATCCCTGACAGGTGTGTGCCCCCTCATGTAAAACCAGCTCTACCTCTAAGTGCTTCATGCAACAGACCAGTGACTCACTCCACTGCTATATGTTCTGAGATCTGAAGGCAATCACTAATGTAGAGAATCTGTTTTAGACCAGCCAAGAGCAACTGTTTACATACTTCAGGAGCTCTCCATTTGGGTGTTCTCATGTTTTATTTTTACTAATATGACTTTTTTTCTACCATGAACAAATATTAGGAGGCAAACAAGGAAAAATATATTTAGGAACACTTAAACCCCCTTTAAACTGAAATTCCCTTTTATACAAATTTTGGGAATGAATCACTGTTCCACTAACACCCCTCAATTATTGGACCATGTATTTAGCCAAACTTTTTCGCATCCTTCAAAACATTTTGGACAAATGGGGTTGACCTACCCACTACATAGGCTTTGATAATCAACAATTGATGGGTGGACTTTTCAAAAGCATTCAGCACTGGCCTAACTAACTCTGCTCCCACTGAAGTCAATACCAGTGCTACTCAGCTCAGCTCTCTGAGGCAGAGATATATTTATATTTTTTAAATGTGTGGTACAGAAAAACATTTACAGCAATAATACTGAGTTTATAGCAAAGCTAAATGCAATCCTTCCAACTTCAGTAATTACTTGCAATCTGTATTAATGAAAAGGGCATTGTTTTGAAGCATTTTCCAAACCCAGCATATTACCCATAATTCCCATTTTTGCTTTTCTATTTGAAACTGTGTGAAAAACTTCAGTGAAGTCAAAAAAGTCTCCAAAGCACTTAACAGACCATGTATATAGGGTTCTCTCACCTATTTCTGCAATGCAAACACTTGTGTGGCAGAATGCTGCAGTAATAAAGTGTGCCATTATTTAGGATACCAAGAGTAGCTGGCTGTGTTTGTAATAAAATGCTCCAGAGACACTTTTGACTTCAATGTGCATGAAAACATTAAAATAAAACAACAACAGTGGAACTATGGGTAATTTGCTGGGTTTGAGCAATGTAACTCCAAAATTTCCCTTTTCACTAGTTCAGCTTTGCAAGCATCTGCCAGAACTGGATGGTTTGCTACAAGCTTTGGCACTCCGCCACCAATAAATCTTAATCCCATTGCTATCAGAATATTTTGTCTACACACACACACACACACACACACACACACATTTTACAAAACAACAATTATATTGCTACCTCAGTGAGTCAAGCCTGAAATTTAATTTACCCTTTTGCACAAGTGAAGTTGAGATCACAAAAAAATACAATTGGCCTGATTCTGATCTCAGATGGATTTACTGCACTGGAGTTTCTCTGGATTCTCAGACTGTAATTGAAATCAGACCCAGGCATATTTTTGCATTATACAATAAGAGACTGATGGAAATCCACAACATGACTGTTAACACTTCTAATAATGATTGCCATATTCCTAAACCAAACAGCAATTAAAAAATCATGAAGTGTGATTAAATTGGACACAGTTGTGAAAACAATCCAGATTAGTCATTATATTTCTACCCGGTGTGGCTGGAGAGACATTTCCAACAGTGGCTTGTGTCTTGACACCCATATAAAAAGTGAAACAAATAATCTACATAAATGAAATAATTAGGAATATTCAGGATTTTTTTTTTTCAAAATTGGTCCAAATGGACTACACTCTGGGATTTTAAAATACAAGACAATTTAAAAGAGGAGCTAGTCCAAGTCATTTCATTTCAACTGAAATAAAGACTTTGGGTTGGTAACATACAATTGACATCAAAATAACGACATCGGTTTTAATCCACAGCTTTTGTTATTTTGGTGCAAACCTGTGAAGGTCTTATTTTGATTTAGTTCAGCTTGTTAAAGGAAGAATTAAGCTAAATTGAAAAAAAAACTTTTATTCTCATGTATCCACGCATAGACATGCAGTTACACATCAAAAGGAGTGGATTAAACCTCATACTGTAGACCAGCGGTTTTCAAACTTTTTGAGCTGAGCCCCCCACTTTGAGTTACAATTTTTGGTTGCGTTCCCCCCTCAACCACACAAAAAGAGATTAGTCACAGGGTGGAGGTGGCGTTCCCTCTCCGAGCCCTGCCACGCCGGGCTGAAGCCTGAGCTGAAGCCCAAGCCACCTGGCGTTGCCGCTTGTCACCCTAATGTCCCTCTGTGTCCCTTTAGGGGGCACACCCAACAGTTTGAAAACCTCTGCTGTGGACAGACATGACCTAGGGTCAGATTCTCAACTGGTATAAATTAGTGTAACTCCTTTACTTCCATGGAGCTAGATGGTGTAAAACAATCTGAGAAGCTGGGCTTTTGCCTTTAGAAAATGATTAAATTTTGATCCTACCTTTTTGTAGACGCAGTGGCACGGAGTTTCCTTCTCTAAGACAAACTATCCCAATCATGAATAAAAGCACCTCGCCTAGGGCTACTGGCATTTTGAGGCTGTAAGTGACCAAGTAAAGATGGGAAGAGTTTTTATAGGGGGAAAAGAAGAAAATAACGCTGTGGGAGACCAGCAATTGACTAATTAAAGTGGAGGTTACTCATTAATCCAGCCATAAAGCGTTTACTGGGCACAACTAAATGTTCCAAATTTAACCAAGCATGATACCTTCATAAACCTAAAGTTACTGAGGTCTTTGTTGCTAAATATTTTCTGAATTCTCACAGAAAAAATAAACAGCCAATTCAAGAAAATGGCAGAACCGTAAATTATTGCATGCTCCCCTAGCTGATATCTAGCTAATACAGTACACATATAATAGCATCACACCAGAGAAAACCAATTGGTTGTAATTCTAGGTCACTACAGTTTTCACAGTTCTTATTGCTGGCGTATGTTAAATTCACTTACTGTATTTTACATGTTAGCCAACACAGCAGACCTGAGAAATATATTGACTATGTGTTCAAGCTGTACAAGACACAAAATAAAGACTGTCCCTGACTCAAAGAGCCTATGTGTAAAATTTTCAAAAGTGCAGAATCAAAGTCCTATTTTCAAAGAGACATAGGCACCTAAGGGCCAGATTTTTAAAGGTATTTTGGTGTTGTTCAACTCAGCGTTACCAGGTCTAATTGATATAGATGACAAGGTCCCATTTTCAAAAGTGACCTTGACACTTAGGAGAGAGAGAAGGTGGGTGAGATAATCTCTAATATACTGGAAACAACATGGCTCCAGCACCGCAAAACAAACTTGACACTTAAGAGACTCTTTGATAGTCAATGGGACTTAGGCTCCTAATTCTTGAAGTACTTTTGACTCACAATGACACTCAAGTTCCTAAATGTTGATCTCATTTTCAAAAGTGACTTCAGTACTTAGGAACCTAAGTCCCACTGACTTTCAAGGAGACTCCTAAGTGCCAAGGTCAATTTTGAAAATGGGACTTAGGGCATTGCAACACTTGCAATGCTGAGTGAAGCAATGCCTAAATACCCTTAAAAACTCGGACCTTTGGACCTGAAGTCTCACAGGAACCTAAGTCTCATTGTGAGTCAAAGTGTCTAAGTCATTCTTGAAAATGGGATTTAGGCTCCTAAACCATTTTGCTGCTTTTGAAAATTTTGTACTAAGGAGCCTAAACAAGACAGAGTAGACAGGTTGCACTGGGAAGCCTAGAAAAGAGAATGCATCACCATTTTTTTTGGCTCATTAAATTAGTAAGCAACTATAGTCTGGTTTGAAATATTTGGAACAAAATAACAGATTTGACCAAAATATCAGTATAGTGAAAGTGAACGTGTATGAAATACATAAGGGCCAAAATTAGGTATCATCACAGTTTGTGTTATCACTGAAGAAGATAAATAATCCTAGGAAATCTGAAAGACACAAATAAAGCTACAAATCTTATCTAAACTGGGAAAAAAGATGTACTCTTACAATGATCACTAACAGATTGTAAAATCTTATTGCAGTCAGGGCAAGTTGTAGTTTTACCTCAGTTTAGCTCATCAACGTAAATCCTAGGCTCTCTCAGCTGTCATGTTGTAAAGGACGCCATTTTCCCTAGTGTAACCATACCCACAAAAACCAAAAGGCAATAGCACAGGGTGTACATTAAAGTCTGAGACAAGATAGGAGATGAACAATACGTATGTATTTCTATATATCTAGCTATCTAAAATCTTGAGCAAATTCAGAGTCCACCGAAATACACATATCCACACAGGCTCTAAAAAATGACATAACTCCACACTGCAAACAGATAATGTGCTAATTTTTTTCCTTTACAAGAAACAAAAAGGACATTTCATTACTAAGATTATGATTACCATTTTGATAGGGGCACATATATTTTCTTTCATTCATTTATGCTCTGAAAAAAAATAATTCCCCACTGATCACAGAAATATGATTTTGCCTGTTAGCCTCTAAATCTCTTCTGAACATATTCTCATGTGTAGTGCACATGCCACTTTCTAATCAGCCATTAATTTCACAGTAGCACACTCCAAACTTCACCACTTCAGCATTGACCACTCGATCCATTATTCTGTTATAGATTCTTGCCATTTGCTTCCTTTCATCAGTCGCAAGGTGATAGCAGATGACACCCTGATCTGAATGCCTGATTTTCAACCAAGCTCAACTGTATACAGATCTTATCCTAGAAACACCCTTGAGCAGCTGCTCTTCTGCTGAAAAAAGACCCCGTTTCCTTGCTGGTCCTGAGGGCTGCCTTTTTCTGACTGCTCGTACCTGCTTTGTGAAGTAAAGAATAAAAATCAACTGCATATAATGAAGAGGTCACTGAGTAGTCCATCAGAGTGACATCTGTCAGGATCACAAAGTCTAACAACTACAGTGTAACTACTTATTTTTCCATATGTCACTGAGCCTGACATATCTATTTCTCATTGGTAATATGACAATGTATTCACACTGTGTCACTTACAATAAGAATAAGCAGTCAGCTCGTTTGGAATTTAGAATACAGAGAGGAAACACTTACTGTGCAGTGACCTAGGAGATCCAAGGGGAAAGGCACAGAACAGCATGTACTATACACTCTGTCTCTTGTCTAGGACAACAAAAGAGGAGCATAGGCTCTTGCCTTCTCTAACTGCTCTTTGTTCTCTTCCTCCACCGCCTATTTATCTTTGCCCTGCTGCACACTGGATAAGATGCAATAGCTAGTGTGACCAGATGTCCCAATTTTATATGGACAGTCCCGATTTTTGGGTCTTTTTCTTATATAGGTTCCTATTTCCCCCCACCCACTGTCCTGATTTTTCACACTTGCTGTCTGGTCGCCCTAGCAATAGTAGCTCCAAGCAAAGGCACTGATAATCCCATCCTCATTCTCCATTGCTTGGCTGCTGTTGCTCCCATACCTTGCAACCTTGGCAATCAGCACCACATGTCTCATTCCATACAGACTAGACGTGGGCCAGAACAGAAACCCTGAATTTGAGCATCCTCTTCTAGGTGTTCAGAATCCAAACCCAGATCTAGATCTGTATTTTCCAAATGGTCACTATATTTATAATAGGTCAAACCAAACCCTTGAATCCAAAAGCCCAGGAACTGTGGGATGTTTGAAATCCAGGTCTGGATTTAACAGCTTGAGCACATTGCTAATCCCAGTATTGCAGTGCTGGCCAATGCCTGACTGCGCGTCCTGTCACTTTTCCAGCTGTATATTTAATTTTTAGGTATTATAAACAACTTTGCATTCCATTGTACTTCAAATGCACCAGGGCCTTGCTTCCTCCCTCTCAGATTATCACACAAAGAACACACTTACCAGTAAGAATAGGCAAAGAAGATGGAAAATCCCTGTCTTTAGAACTGAATCTTATTCAGTTGAAGGTTAAACACTTTAATATTACAAAATTTGAAACAACTCTGGTTGTTTTGCAGAAGAACAAAAAAATACTCGAAACTTTCATTACATAGCTGCTAAAGTCAAACGGCAATGGGCAATTGTCTTTATTTGATCACTGCTTGAGCAAGCGGTTATTTGTTTCAGTGGCATAAAGATTTGGACCCAAGCAAAGGCAGGGCCCCAATTTGCAGACATCAGAGCGGCAGAAAGATCAGAGGCTGTGATTTGCCTCCCATTTTATCCCACTACCAGAAAAGGACAATGGGTATGGAGTTCGCCTCACTTCCTATCCAACACAAATGATTAGATGGTGAGTATGCTCACCCTTTGGTCATACTGCCACAGGACAAAAAACAAAACAAAGACACCCCAAGCAGTTAATTTACAATCGGTTCCAATGCTGGAGGGTATTTAGGCTGTTAGATGTCTCACGGGAAAGACTTTTAAATGAGCAAAACATTTTTACAATGAGCTAAAGCTTTTAAAAAGGTCATCTAGTCACACTTGTTAAATTGCTCATGAGAGATCATTGGCAAGAATTGCAAGTTTTAATGGTTAGACAAAATTAACAATTGAATGTAGTCTATACAACATATGGTTTCATGGCTTGAAAGGTTCATAAAACGCGGAACTCCACTAAGTCACTCATCCATAGATATTACAATTTCATTACACTTGTAAATCCAACTCTTCTTATTTGAAAGAAATTCAATTTAGGATGATTTAGACAGAGCTGCCCCTGGAATTTAATTCGCTAGGGCCGGATTTTCCTCTCATTCCAGTTTCACCCTAGTGTAACTCTACTGATTTCAAACTGAGGGCTTGTCTACACTGGCACTTTACAGCACTGCAACTTTCTCGCTCAAGGGTGTGAAAAAACACCCCCAAGAGCTGCAAGTTTCAGCGCTGTAAAGCATCAGTGTAGACAGTGCATCAGCGCTGGGAGCGCGGTGGAGGTGGTTTGTGTGGTTTTTTTTTTTTGTTTTTTTTTTTTAATAAAGAGTGCTGGGAGAGCTTTCTCCCAATGCTTTGCTGTGAGTACATAAGCCATGTTAAAGCATTGCCGCGGCAGCGCTTTAACGTTGCCAATGTAGACTAGCCCTGAGTTACTCCTGATTTGCACCTGTATAATTTAGAGGGGACTCAAGTTTGTCCAAAAGAAATAGCTGCAACTATTACATAATATTTACCAAAGAATATAAAAAAGGTTGGTTTTACAGCTTCTGTCATTGATTACTCACAACGAAAGAGGCCCTTAATAAAATAAAAGCACATCTGCAATTTCAATAGGCTAGTTTCCTCTCTTAGAGAATATGTACCGTACAACATCTGAGAAATGTTGATCTTTCATCCACTTACATAACCAGACAGTCCTTACCATATTTCAGTGATTTATTTATAGGAGGAGGAGTCAAGGAAATTCCCTCTTGAAACTATCCAATCTTTGGCCGTAAATGTTCAGTAACTTTCCAGCCAAGAAATGTACTTTCCCCCTATATATTTAGTTGTGGGTTGTGTTATCATTTGCTAAGTATATTAAGACATGCAATTTAACTCCATCCATGGCTTGGAGATATTTATATAACTTAGTCCCCACCTCTAGGAAATTTACAAATAAATCACTGGTGTAGTTATGCTGTTTCAGGCAAGAATATAGGGCCTGATCCAAAGTCAATTGAAGTCAGTGGGAGTCGCTCCATTTGGATCTGACCCATAGTTGTGTTCTACATTTTCTCTTTACTTTTTTGGGGAGGTTTAGTTTTAATTTATTATACATAACTGTCAACTTCAGCCCTCAGCAAGTGGGTGCAATTCTCACGGACTTCAGTGGCAATTGCATCCACTTATGCCAGGGCTGAATTTTGTCCACCTGGATTTTATATTATATCACTTCAAGTGTCACAGAGGAGAGTGGAGGAGACACAGAAATGATAACAGCTGCAGACTCCGTGACACACTTTGTGAGGGACCAGGACTGGGATCCTAAGGTGTTGATTGACACTACTAATGATTAAAACAATCATAACAACTGTGACATATTGAAACCATGTTCCACATAGCGTATATGGCAGGACTACTGAAGTACCCTTTACTAGTTGGTTGAATAATCCACCAGATAGTGTGCAGTTTGAACTGACTCCAAAGTATGTACAGTAAGTAGCAGAGAGGCTGGTGACATAAAAAAGGGAGTGGGTGAAAATGACCATAAAATGTATGATCAGTGGTAATTTATAGCAGTGGGTCAAGATCAGAGTATATAGGATTAAAATGGAACAGGCTCAAGCCTACCTACTCTAAGCACTCTCCAGAGATTAATTGTAACCTGGAATATCCTCCTACCATGTGAGGACAACAATTGCATAACATCACAGCAGAATCCATAATGTTCAAGATTTTCAGATTGTAAGGCCAGCAGGGGCCCTTCTGATTATATAGTATGACCTGTATAATACAGGCGATAGACTTTCACCCAGCAATTCCTGCGTCAAGCCTGTGACTTCTGGTTAAGTTAGAGATGTTTGATAGTTCAGGTTCATAGATAGAACTAGGTACATATTGCCAAAACGATTTGTGAAAAGTTTTTCAGATGGGAACTGGGAATTTGAACTGAGTATTTGCAATCCTTTTTATTCGTTTTCCACAAACATTCATACCCATGACTTTTAAACTGCAAGGATGTTTCTGGAAAGTGAAAGTCTTGCTGATGCTCAGGCAACTACATATTTGGGCAAAACCTGGTGTCAGAAGTGTTTGTCAAGTGCCACTTTGAAATCTCTTTGATTTCCCTTTGTCTGTTAGTAAGAATTTTAATCATCCAATTAAGAAGAACCACCAATGACTTAAATGACCAATAACATGCCATGAATAACAAATGGCAATAGTTGAAAACTCACTTCAGGCAAATAGTTTCCAAACAACCTGTGAGATGTATATTCACACAGAGCATTCATTTAACTAGTTGAAATCCCCCGCCTTTTGTTTTGGTGGGGTCCACTTGTTTCTTGTGATGGAATTGGTAACTGCTTTCAAAGGAGGCTGAAAGTCTTTATTTGCTTTAATTAGAACCCTTTGGAATGTACTAGGCATGCTACAGCTTACATTTCTTAGTTCTGTCAATAACTCATACACACTTACTGTAGGGATCCATAACTTTTAACAGTGTCTTTCATCTTTAACCTTTACTACTGTTTGCTATTGTGCCCCCCCCCCCCAGTTACTACATGTGGCATTCAGAATGGGCATAGATGTGTTAAGTGAGTGCTTCTGCAAAGAACCATCAAAAAACCCTATGAACCGAACATCTCAGGAACCATAAGGAAAAAGGTCATAGTGCATTTTTCTCTTCCTGATTGTTCATATACTAGCACATATTTTCAGTCTATTGTGTATTAACAAAAATTGAGAAGCCCTATGTTAAACCATGGTGACCACATCTTCACAGCTTGTCCTACTGGCCCCTTCTCCTCCCACCCAAGATCCCACATGTGATTGCAAAATATCTCTGCTCCAATTACCATCGCTTACAAAGAAAAGTAAGGGAGTGAAATACTGGCCTCACTGAAGTCAACAGGAATTTTGCCATTGACTTTAGTGAGGCCAGGATTTCACCCAAAGTGTTTAGACATTTTAACTTTAATATAATAACCACTTTGTCCTTCTTGAAAATAATTGATGACTCGTACGGCCTCCTTTGGTTCTTCATTTAATCTCTCCCTCCCATCTTCTTTGTTCCTGTCCTCCCTTATTCCTCTATACCGGCTTCCTGTTCCCCTTCTTTCCCACTCCTCTGTACCTGCTGTCCGGTGCATGGTTTACATGGCATGTATTACCTTGCCACCTGACTATCTGGCTCCTTTCTCCCATGCTCCCCCTGCACATGCTGTCAGAAGCCTGGTCCCATTCACCACTGGACACTGCCTCTCCTACAAGGAGTTTGCTCACTAGCAGTTGCTGGCTCCCCTTCCTCTCCCACTAGCAGTGGTGGTGCTTCTGCTCCCTGAGGCCATGTCTATGCCAGAAATATCTGTATACTAACACCAGGCTAGGGGCCCAGAGGGGCTCCTTGATGTGTCTTTTGCTTTGTACACAACAATAATATGAAGGAACCACACACAAGTGGGGTCCAAATTGGTATGTTTACTGAATATACACAATGTGAAGTTCAGCTACATATGCACACTGCTATTCTGACAGGGCTCTGGAGACTCCTAAAATATAGAACACGATGAGCGTCACTAGGGCTCACAAACTATATTAAGGGATAATACCATAGTCCTATTCACCAACTCCTCTTTCTGACCATAGCAACAGGCCCTAATACAGGCAGTAGGCCGGCTCCTTCTTGTTTATCCTCAGATCGATTGCTTACTCACAATGAAGAGCTTAGAGCCTTTAGAAGAACCTGGAAACAAGAAGCAGGTACCAGCATCGTGTGAGCTGCCTGCTCTCTGCAGATTCCCAGGCAAGTGCTCTTCCGTTTGAGAATCACTGCATGAGAGCATTTAGCTATTGAAATGTGTGTTTAGCACTTTATCTTTGATCTGAAATAGTTCACTCTACCTTATCTAATGTGGGGTACATGAAGTGGAATGCAGAACAAGATCTGAGAGTACTGCATTGTGGTGCAATGACAGAACATTTCCATTCATCTGTTCCTATTTATAACAATAATGTGCTTTTCACCTGGGTCCATTGTACCAAATTTCTTAAAGAAACTCATACTGTAGGAAATAAGTTTCTTATGGAGGGAGTGTTGCCTAGTGGTCAGAAAGGGTAACTGGGAGCCAACTGTTATGAGTTCTATTCCCTCTCTGCCAATTATTTATTATGTGGTTCTGGGCAAATTGCAGCATTCGTATGCCTCAATTTAATCCTCTGGAATATGGGAACAATAACACTTACCAGCCTGACAGGAGTTGCAAGGTTTACTTTGTTAATGCTTACAATGGTACTTGGAAATCCCTGGATGAAAACCAGGAAGGGTTTTTTGTTTTTTTTAAGTAAGGGCCCTTTGACAGCATTAAAGGAGCCTTAAAATGGGAGTAAATGTAAATTAAAGTTAGTCGTAAGTCTCTTTTTACACTGCCAGAAAAGACTAAAGTGGCCTTAGTGTAATTGAGAATCTGCACTATATATATATAGTGTGTGTGTATGTGTATGTGTATGGGTGCAGATTCTCAATTATATATATATATATACACACACACACCCATATACATGTACACATGCAAACACGCACACATCAAGTATTATTTAAGCCCAAAGGCAAATTCTCTTGGACTGAGACTGCTTGCTAAAGACTTGGTTCATTCACCAGTTCCTCCCCCACTACCATTGTGCTCCCACTATCGCCTTCTATGTAAACTGAAAGGGCTAATGTTCTTGCTTCACATGGCAACATTTAGTTATGCTTTATTGCTTCCAATTAATTAAAGGAAGGAGGCAGACGGAGATAAAATTAGAAAGGCTGATGTCTAACAGTGTTTTCTCCCTTTAAGTTCTTATGCTGACCCTTCAGAGCACAGAAACGGTACAGTGGCAAGACAACCGGCTCCGTATTCAAAGGGGTGTGCGCTTGCAATAAACACACACAGAAATTCCATCGGCACCACTTAGGACTTTTGTCCCAAGGCTTTCAACTTTCAAAGCTAGCTTCCAAAATTGCAACAAGATCAATTTGCTTGCACAAACGGTGGTGCAATTTTCGAAGCCAGCTTTGAAAATTCCACTACCCGTGAATAGAGGGCTAGCAGGGATAATACTCCTTCCCAACTTCACTCTTTTGGGACCACTTTGATTTTTCCTGGTCTCCAGTGAATTTCTGTTACTGCTGAGCTAGCATGACTTATTCTATTAGGACAGACGTGCTTCTCTATGACAAATATCAGAGTGAGCTATACTTTGAAATAGTTTATATTTGAAGCTGTTTTTCTTACCAGTACTGATTTTACCCTTAAGGTTAAAAAACAACAACCACCCATACACACATCCGTCTATCACAGAAAGGTGACCAGTGTCAACAAATGCAGAGTAGTTGCAAACACTATGAACAATACATGTTTCCAGTTAGTTTCTCTGCTGTTTTGCATTAAGTTAATTGCTGTCCCATATTTCACACATTTATCATTCTCTGAGCTCTGCGATGCTCATTATCCTACACATACAGAAGACTCTGAAACTGCTTTGCCAGTTAGAAGCTGAATAACATTTTTTTTAAACTTATTTTACACCATACTCGTGACAGGGAAAAATCACTGCTATAATTTCACTGGTTTAGCATCACAGACATCTATCAGCCAAGCTTAGTAGAAAAAATATGTTAGCTTCATGGACAGTGTGTACCACAATAGTTCTGAATGTGAGAATCACAGAGCTATGACATTTCCATTATAAACACATAAAGAGGGCAGTTTTCTAAGGCAACTGGACAGTGAACTCTCCCTGCCAAGAACATCCTTTACTTAGTTTTCTAGACAGATGTTTCTCCTCTTACCCTCTTGATGGCTCTCATGAGAAGGATTCTGAGGAAGTGATATTGCTGCTTTCTATAAATGTTTCATCCAGATCATGCACAGCTGTGGACATTTTCTCTCTGGGCCTAATCCTGTCAGAGGCCAAGTGCACTCAGGGATTCAAAGGTTCTCAGCACCTTGCATGATCAAACCCTTCTCTGACAACTGGGAAGAACAAAATGAATGTCTTTTCGAAATACTGACTTGAGAAGAAATATTACATGCTCTCAATTACTTGTTTCTTCTCCTGGTTTTGTAACATCAAGGGAGAATCAGCAAGTCATTCTTATGCGCAATTTTACGAGAGACAGGCAAAGGAGGACCATGGAACATGTTCTCTTCTTGAGCATTTCCTCCTAGGACTGTTCTAAGAGGATATTCTACCCGTGATTTCACAGCTCACAAGTTTGGATTGTGCCAGCACATTTATTTCTACTGAAGCTCAAAACAATTCCAAAGAGGAGCAATTTCTGCTGACGCACAAGTCTACTTAGATATTATCCACAAATTTATACACATATTTATATTATACACATAAATTGCACATGCCTCCATCTAGCCAAATCAATGGGCGACACATTCATGGTTCTACATAAAAATCTAACAATGTGATTATTTTGATTGCCATGATTTTTCATACTCCATGCTGAATGTGTTTAGAATTTAGTTTAATGTATGACTAGACTGGGGGAAGGAATCTACAATCCTAAACTGCTGAGTAATATACTCATAATAGCAGATGTTCTCCAGACTCTGCCTTAGGCAGACACAGCAGCCAGTTAAATGATTGCATTTTTGCTTGGAAAGGTTCTGAAACTGTCTATGCTAACAACTATGCTGCTGCTCCAGTGCAAATGATATGTGTGCCCAATAGCACACCACCAGCCTCCAGGCCCATACATCAGCAAGCTGATATGCATGGACTGTACTCCAGGTGCACATCAAGATCTTGGTAACAATTATTTTGTTTTTGCACAACCCATTTATAAATATGTCACTGCTGGCAGCCTCATACAGAGATCCAGGTAGGACAGAGTCCAACCAGCCCTATCACAGCTACTGGACCTATCAAACTGGCTCAGGATTCCAGAGTGAGGAAGTGTTAAACCAATCAGTGCATTCTCTCCTAGGCAGTCAACAGTGAATCATTTTAGCTATGGCAGGAAGCTGGCAAGCAACCAGGGACTATTTGCTCTTGGCTATGCTTGGTCTCCATGGCTAAATAACTCTTACTACCTAGGACCACTGCTAAAAGGCAATCAGTAGATGGAAGAATCAGACCACAGCCACAATGGACAGAGATTAGCATCATCTTTTGGGATTAATGCAGGTTTGCAGCCATCAGTTGAGGTAAGGTTTTGTAGAGGCTAAAAGGGATGATGCAAGATAATTACAATGTCCACATGGAAAAGTGATACAGAG
Source organism: Chrysemys picta bellii (assembly GCF_011386835.1). Lineage (NCBI taxonomy): Eukaryota > Metazoa > Chordata > Testudines > Emydidae > Chrysemys > Chrysemys picta. Next base: position 50,998,954 of record NC_088794.1, on the reverse strand, counting down.
CAATATTAAAAACTGAGTATTATGATCATAGTGTTGCCCCTTTTCAACTCTAATGGCTACTCAATGTTCAGGGCCTGAGGATGTTCTAGTTGGAAGTGTAAATTGATGGAGTCTGGTATTTGCTTTGATGCAATATTGTTTATTTACAAGAAATGCACAAATTTCTGCTTCACTGAATGCAGGAGAAATGAAGAACAAAGGAAGCCTCTTTAGCCAACAAACCCAGAAGCTTTCCCTAGCTTTTTTCAGGGTCATATTGTGCTCACAGGCTACTGCTTGCTTGGCCTTCTTGTCTTTTGTCTCTGCTTCTCTCTCTGTTCCAGTTTCTGAGAGTGTTGCCCCCTCTCTCTCTTACGCCCCCCCCCCCAAAAAAACCTTATATCCACTCAGTCCAAACCCCCTGGGTGTTTTTTCAAAGCCAGCTTTGAAAAGTCCACTACCTGTGAATAGAGAGCTAACAGGGATAATACTCCTTCCCAACTTCAGTCTTTTGGGACTACTCCGATTTTTTCTGATCTCCAGTGAATTTCTGTTACTTCTGAGCTAGCATGACTTATTCTTTTAGGACAGACGTGCTTCTCTATGACAAATATCAGAGTGAGCTATACTTTGAAATAGTTTATATTTGAAGCTGTTTTTCTTACCAGTACTGATTTTGCCCTTAAGGTTTAAAAAACCAACAACCCCCACACACATCCTTCTATCACAGAAAGGTGACCAACGTCAACAATGCAGAGTGCCCATGCCTATGGGGGATGGGCGGGGGGGGGGGGAAGACTTCTTATTGACTCATCCTGAAAGTTATGTTAATTAAAGAGTCTGTCCTCACCCAGTCTCAAAATGTAGTCACCCATATCTCTCAAGCATGACAGGACTACAAATAGTCACTTAAATCTTACATAGCACTTTTCAACCATAAATCTCAAAGCACTTTACGAAGGTCAGTAGCATTATCCCCATTTTACAGACAGGGAAATTGAGGCACAGAGTGGTGATGTGAATTGTCCAAGGTCACCCAGCAGGTCAGTGGCAAAGCAAGGAACAGAATCCAAGGTCTCAGCTCCCAGTCAAGCACCTTATCTACTGAATCACACCAGTAGGTGTTTTCCAAACACAGAGGTAGACACTCCCACCACCAAAGAGCACACAGTCTTAGGGTCTCTCTACACTACGGGATTACTCCGAATTTACAGAATTCGATTTTTGGCAACCGATTGTATAAAGTCGAGCGCATGAAGCCACATTAATTCGGCGGTGTGCGTCCATGTACTGAGGCTAGCGTCGACTTCCGGAGTGTTGCACTGGGGGTAGCTATCCCATAGCTATCCCATAGTTCCTGCAGTCTCCCCCGCCCATTGGAATTCTGGGTTGAGATCCCAATGCCTTATGGGGCAAAAAACATTGTCGCTGGTGGTTCTGGATACAGCCTCACCTCTCCCTCCATGAAAGCAATGGCAGACAACCGTTTTGTGCCTTTTTTCCTGGGTGAACACTGCAGACGCCATACCACGGCAAGCATGGAGCCCGCTCAACTCAAGACAGCAGTTATGAACATTGTAAACACCTTGCACATTATCGTGCAGTTTATGCTGAACCAGGACCTGAAAAACCAGGCGAGGAGGAGGGGGCGATGGCAGCGCGGTGACGAGAGTGATGAGGACATGGACACAGGATTCTCTCAAACCGCGGGCCCCGGCGCTTTGGAGATCATGTTGTTAATGGGGCAGGTTCTAGCCGTGGAACACCGATTCTGGGCCCGGGAAACAAGCACAGACTGGTGGGACCACATAGCGTTGCGGGTGTGGGACAATTCCCAGTGGCTGCGAAACTTTCGCATGTGTAAGGGCACTTTCATGGAACTTTGTGACTTGCTTTCCCCTGCCCTAAAGCGCCAGAATACCAAGATGAGAGCAGCCCTCACAGTTGAGAAGCGAGTGGCGTTAGCCCTGTGGAAGCTTGCAACGCCAGATAGCTACCGGTCAGTCGGGAATCAATTTGGAGTGGGCAAATCTACTGTGGGGGCTGCTGTGATGCAAGTAGCCAAAGCAATCACTGAGCTGCTGCTACCAAAGGTAGTGACTTTGGCAAATGTGCAGGTCATAGCGGATGGCATTGCTGCAATGGGATTCCCTAACTGTGGTGGGGTGATAGATGGAACCCATATCCTTATCTTGGCACCAGGGCAGCCAGTACATAAACCACAAGGGGTACTTTTCAATGGTGCTGCAAGCACTGGTGGATCACAAGGGACGTTTCACCAACATCAACGTGGGATGGCCGGGTAGGATTCATGACACTTGCATCTTCAGGAACACTAATCTGTTTAAATGGCTGCAGCAAGGGATTTACTTCCCAGACCAGAAAATAACCATTGGGGATGTTGAAATGCCTATAGTTATCCTTGGGGACCCAGCCTACCCCTTAATGCCATGGCTCATGAAGCCATACACAGGCAGCCTGGGCAGTAGTCAGGAGCTGTTCAACTACAGGCTGAGCAAGTGCAGAATGGTGGTAGAATGTGCATTTGGATGTTTAAAGGGTCGCTGGCGCACGTTACTGACTCACTCAGACCTCAGCCAAACCAATATTCTCATTGTTATTGCTGCTTGCTGTGTGCTCCACAATCTCTATGAGAGTAAGGGGGGGACCTTTATGGCAGGGTGGGAGGCTGAGGCAAAAATTGCCTGGCCGCTGATTACACGCAGCCAGACACCAGGAAGCGCTGCGCATCAGAGAAGCTTTGAAAACCAGTTTCATGACTGACCAGGCTACGGTGTGAAAGTTCTGTTTCTCCTTGATGAGGGAAAAGGCCATTAAAAAAGTTCAAAATAATGACAGCCTTTTGTTTGGGCTGTCCACTGGGGTGGAGTGGGAGGGTGCATGGAGCCTCCCCCCCGTGTTCTTACACGTCTGGGTAAGGAGGCTATGGAACATGGTGAGGGGAGAGGGCGGTTATACAGGGGCTACAGCGGCACTCTGTGATCCTGCTGCTGTTCCTGAAGCTCCACCAGATGCTGGAGCATGTCAGTTTACTCATGCAGCAGCCCCAACGTTGCATCCCGCCACTCTCATCTTGAGTGTCTCTCCTCTCCTCACATTGGTCCCTCCTGTCCTCATGTTGGTCCCTCCTGTCCTCAGGTTCACTGGCATCTTTCCTGTACTTTGATACCATGTCCTTCCACTCATTCAGATGAGCTCTTTCATTGCGGGTCGATTCCATGATTTCAGAGAACATTTAGTCTCACGTCCGTTTTTTTTGCTGCCTTACCTGAGATAGCCTTCGGGACAGAGGAGGGAGGCTTGAAAAATTTGCAGCTGTGGGAGGGAGGGAAAAAGGAGAGAAATATTTAAAAAGATACATTTTACAGAACAATGCTTATACTCTTTCACGGTGAACAACACTATTCACATTACATAGCACATGTGATTTCGGTACAAGGTCACATTTTGCATCTTAATATTGAGTGCCTGCAGCTTTGGTGTTAGAGATCACAGATGCAGGTCTGGGCAACAGAATTCGGCTTGCATGCGGCCATGGTAAGCCATTGTCTTTCGGCTTCTGCAGCCTTCCTAAAAGCAGAGCCCTCTTTTCCCACATAACAAGCAAAGCCAATTGAGTGCTGCAGTTTTCCTGTTAACGTGCAGCAGTAGAAACCAAAACTAACCCCCCTCCCATCCAATTCTCTGGGATGATCGCTTTACCCCTCCCCCCACCAGGTGGCTAGTATCAGGGAAGATCCCTGCCAGCCAAACGCGAAAAGCTCAGCGCCAATGATCCCTTCCTCCCCCCACCCCCGCGCTTGGCTAACTGCAGGGAAGGATTTCTTTTCAGCCACAGGCAAACAGCCCAGTAGGAACGGCCACAGCTGTCCCCTTAATTAAATTCCCGTATTTCAACCAGGTTACCATGAACAATATCACTCTCCTGAGGATAACACAGCGAGATAAAGAACGGATGTTGCTTGAATGCCAGCAAACACCGGGACCATACGCTGCCAGGCTTTGTCATGCAATGATACCAGATTACTTGCTACTAGCATGGCGTGGTCAAGTGTCCTACCATGGAGGACGGAATAAGGCTGCACTGCCCAGAAATCTTCTGCAAAGGCTTTTGGAGTATCTCCAAGAGAGCTTCATGGAGATGTCCCTGGAGGATTTCCGCTCCATCCCCAGACATGTTAACAGACTTTTCCAGTAGCTGTACTGGCCGCGAATGCATCCCAAGTCCTCAGGGAAAATTAATCATTAAAAAACGCTTGCTTTTAAACCATGTTTTATATTTACAAAGGTACACTCACCAGAGGTCCCTTCCATGGCCTCACTGTCTGGGATACTGCCTTGGGAGTGTTGGGAGGGTACTTCAGTCAGGCTGAGAAAAAATCCTGGCTGTTGGAGAGAACAGAGTGCTGTGTGCTCTCCACAAGCTCGTCTTCCTCCTCCTCATCTTCCCCGTTCGCAGAATCCTCAGGCATGGCTGAGATTACCCCCTCCTCGGAATCCACCATCAGAGGTGGGGTATAGTGGTAGCGGCCCCCCCCCTAGAATTGCATGCAGCTCAGTGTAGAAGCGGCATGTCTGTGGTTCTGCCCCGGACCTTCCGTTTGCTTCTTTGGTTTTCTGGTAGGCTTGTCTGATCTCCTTAACTTTCACACGGCACTGTAGTGAGTCCCTATTGTGGGCTCTCTCCATCATGCCCTTGGAGATTTTTTCAAACGTTTTGGCATTTCGTCTTTTGGAACGTAGTTCTGCTAGCACGGAATCCTCTCCCCATATAGCAATCAAATCCAGTACCTCCCGAACGGTCCATGCTGGTGCTCTTTTTTGATTCTTGGACTGCATGGTTACCTGTGCTGATGAGCTCTGCGTGGTCACCTGTGCTCTCCACGCTGGGCAAACAGGAAATGAAATTCAAAAGTTTGCGGGCTTTTCCTGTCTACCTGGCCAGTGCATCTGACTTCAGATTGCTGTCCAGAGCGATCACAATGGTGCACTGTGGGATAGATCCCGGAGGCCTATACCGTCAAATTGCGGCCACACTAACCCTAATTCGAAATGGCAATGTCAATTTCGGCGCTACTCCCCTTGTCGGGGAGGAGTACAGAAATCAATATTAAGAGCCCTTTATGTCGAAGTAAATGGCTTCGTTGTGTGGACGGGTGCAGGGTTAATTCGATTTAACGCTGCTAAATTCGACCTAAACTCATAGTATAGACCAGGCCTAAGAAACAAACAGGAGAGGACTAAGACCGACAAGCAGAAGGAGCAGGGTGAAGGTGCAGACAGTATTTGTTAGCTCCAGGCTGGGACCTTTCAGAGACTGCCATGTTGCAGGCAGGGGAAGGTGGAAGCCTGTTGGAGGAATGGTGCAATCTCTGGTGCCAGGAGAATGGGAATGGCAGAGGCTGTGATGGTGGCTGCTGCCTGTCTAGATGCCCATGGAACTTGGAGGAGGTGGGCGTCCAGGAGGAGGAGAAGTCTGGAAAGGCCCTGTACTCCTGCCTACACACTGCTCCTGTAGCTGCCATGATTTCTCTAGTCACCAGGGAAAACAGGAGCAATAACTTATCTTGCAGCCACCTCCCTGCTTCTAGGTGCATGTAACTGGGTAAAAGTATTCAGAGCCTTGACACAGCACAGTACTATTAGTACCAGTTTTTGAGTAAACTGCGTAACTGTGACACTACAACAGACCGTCCCCTCTCACTCACAATAAACTGGCCTTCCTGGCTACTGAAAATATGGTGCAGGATTTGGAGATCATTAGAGGACACAAACTCTAAGGCAGAGAGGCCCTCCCATAAGAAGGCCTTGCTGCCTCTCCCTGTCCCCCAGGAACAGTCGACCAGAGCAGTCCAATGGATTGCAGCTGCCACCAGGGGGCATAGTGAGGGGTGTTTTCAAAGGGAACTGGACCCTAAATCATTTAGGTCAGTGGTTCTCACTTTTTTTTTTTTTTTTTTTTTTTTTTTGCAGACCATTTGAAAATTGCTGAGGGTCTCGGCAGACCATTGAATGATCTTTCCAAATGTTGTTTGGACTTAGCTAACTATTGTAAAGGGCTTTGGATAAAAGTGCTATATTAAAAAAATAACTTTTTTCTTCTACAAATAAAAGTACACAACTCGTATTTTAATATCAGTAGTCTTACCTTTCTAATGCGATGTATGTGCCTTCTCTCCCCCCCTGCGGCAGCCCCCGAGCTAGAGCTGGGAAGAAGGGGGTGTGTCTCCCCCACCACGGCAGCCACAGAGCTGGGGCTGGGAAGGAGGGCCGTCTCTCCCCGGCAGCCGCAGCCCTGGAGCTGGGGAAAGTTGCCTCTATCTCTGGCTGCCGCAGCCCTTCATGTCCCAAATTTCCCCCATCCCCCTCTTCTCACCCCACTGCCCCCTATTCCCCCTCAAGGCCACCACCTCACCGTACATGTGCATCTTCTCCAGGGTCCAGGCACCTAATTAGTGTAGCCATGCCTGCGCCGCTCCACTAATGAGGTGGGTAGCCCTTCATTCTCTCGTGTGCTGACACCCTGACACGCACTTCAGAGGGAATTATCTGTGGACCACCTGAATGGGACTCACGGACCACAGTTTGATAACCCCTGATTTAGGTCTTCATAGATAATTATCAGCATCCTGAATTGCACCTGGAAGTGAACTGGAAACAAATGAAAGGCAGCAGAGCATGGAGCATCAATGTGATGTGCTCATGCCACCCTGCTCCACTTAGAGGCTGCCAGCCATGATCTTCACTCACTAAGCCTTCTGACTGGTATCCAACGGTTGTGGCAAGCTGAATGCCTTGCGATAGTCTAGCATGAAAGTGACAACGCCATGCAGAACTGTGGCAAAGTCTTCATCAGGGGAGAAAGGGTTACACATTCCAGGCCAGCTGAAGATGATTAAATCCCTTCAGACACTCCCCCCCCAGCCCAATAATTAAGTGTCCAGGAGCACGGAGGGCTCTCATAAGAGCTCAAGACTGTACCTCCCCAAGAAAAAACACATGACCACGGATCCTAGTGCTCTCCTCCCAACACAAGCAGAGCAGAGCTGCCTGCTGCTACTAGAGGCACAGCAGCTATGACTACGGCGCTATGCTGCAGAATTGCCTCCTGTTAGCCCAGGCACAGCCAAGCTGTTTGCAGCTGCAAACGCGGAGCTATGGCAGTCTGCGTATTAAGTTAAGGGTATTATGATCTGGGAGTTGCGATGGGTCACAATGTCAACATGAATCAACAATGCAATTTGCAAAAAAAGCAAATGCAGTTTTGGGTTGCATTAACAGAGGCATAGCATGCAAGTCACTGTGGGAGAGGTGATAGTACCACTCTACTTGGTGCTGGTTAGGCCTCAGCTGGAGTACTGCATCCAGTTTTGGTCACTAATATATAGAAAGAATGTAGGATCCAGAGGTGAGCGACAAAGATGATCAAAAGGGCTGGAATGCAAGCCACGTGAGCAAAGGCTGAAGGAACTGGGTATATTTGGTTTTGAAAAGAGATTAAGGGGGAAACATGATAGTGGTCTTCAAATACTTGAAAGGCTGCCATAAAAAAGATGGAGAAAAATTGTTCTTTCTTGACACACAGGGCAGGACAAGAGGCAATGGATTCAAAACTACAGCATAGCAGATTTAGAGTAGATCTCAGAAAACCTTCCTAACTAACTGTCCATTGTCCTGCTGTTCTTACAGACTGCCTAGGCAAGTCATGGAATTTCCTTCACTGGAAGTTTTCAAGAAGAGGCTGGATAGCCATCTGTCTTGGATGGTTTAGACACAACAAAACCTGCATCTTGGCAGGGGGTTAGAGTAGATGACCCTTGTGGTCCCTTCTAAGTCTATGGTTCTATGATCTAACTGGGACAAGAGCAAAATCCACTTCCAGGATGCGATTGAGCATTATTATATTTATGCAAATTAGTCTCTTGACCTACAACATGATTGATATTCTGTTCCTAGGCAGTTATAGAGCAAAAATGGACTACCAAGCCAAATTGTAACTGGAGATCTTCAAACTCCAATCCAGTTGTGACCCAAGCTTGAACAGGAATCTCCATCTCCAGTTGTGAAAGAAAATTTCATTGTTTCAGCTGCCACCAAGACCCTACTGGCAAGCTAAGGGCCCACTCCTGCATTCCTTGTGCACCTACATACCCACTAACTTCAGTGGGCATTTTTGGTACTCATGGAATAGAGGATCAGACTCTGTATGGGCATGTGACCCAATGGGAATTGTGGTTTCTGCCTATTTCAAAAGGGAGTGGGGTTCAACAAATTCAGAGACTCCAACAAAGCTGTGTCACTTCCAACTACGCTGAGGTGTACCTGAGAGCACAATTTAGCTTGACATACTTATTCATCCAGCTGCCCCGTTAATATAATTAGACTTAGTCATTTTCATTACATCGGAGTTAAGAGGTAACTAAAGTGTCTTCATCCTTCTACATGTTTGCTTTGTTTTAAGTTCTGCCATGAGATGGCAGTGCAATACCATGGTGATTGATGTGATCTATATCTGACATCTTCAGACTGCGAAAGTGAACTAAGACGGGGAAGTGAACTAGTTAAAATAAATGTTTGCAGCACAACACTCCTCTCTCTCCCCCCCCTTATTTAATAAGTTATTTAAAATACCCCCTGAACTTCCTTACTCTACTGCCTTTGATTAAGCTAGCTGGGAGACACCATTCAAACCAGACGAGATATCTGAAATCATTGCAGGCAGAGTATGAAAATCTAGTTCATAATTCTCTTAATAGATTCTTCAAATTATTCCATTTTTCACAATCTCATGTCCTATTAAAGGGCTATTACCTTCAAATTTCCCCCTCATTTAAATTGCCCACTGTGTGGGTACAATGTTTTAAATAGATTTTTAGGAGAATTTTAAATTGTTTTCATAACTGTAGAGAGACCAAGCAATTTGTGATGATACAATATAACCATAAAGCACGTTAACATTTCATAATGAATAACAGTAGCAACAGTTTATTGTACATTTCTTACTGTATGAACCCATGTCAATATATAGACTGATTGATTCAGATCCCTGGGCACAAGGGAGTGCAATTTACAAACCCCTTCACTCACATAGGGAAACTGAGCTGGAGGAAGGAACTGAGCTGGGTTTTCCTGCGGCTTAACGTTCTACAGTGTTCCATAGACCCGTGGAGGCTACCATGGAGATGTATGCAGCCCACTGCCTGGCTTTGCCAGCCAGCTCTCAACCTCTTGGAGAAAAGGGGTTTGCACAAATGCAACACACTCCAGGAGCACATTGCCTGCCAGCAGAACATAAGCAGTGAATCAAGCCCTGTACAGTTTCCCCCATCAGTGAAATGCAGCCCCTTCTGGGGAGGAACATGGCAGGCCTTAAGCCACAGGATATACTACGCGACAGGTTTCAAGACAGGAAGGAAATAACAGCTTTCCAATTGAAATGGAGAGGTATTTAAGAAAAAGTGGAATATAATTACTGGGGCTCGCCAGAAAACAAAAATTCGGTTTTGCCAAAAAAAAAAAAAAAAAAAAATTGAGGTTTCACAATTTATTTTTTACTTTTCTTTTTCTTTTGTTCTAATGGCTTTTGAATTATTATTTCTTTTTGGCAAAACACATGGAGAGAGACAGACAGTCGTAGACACACTCCACAACAGCCAATAGCCCAATGGTTAGAGCATTTGCCTGGGATGTGGGAGACCCAGGTTGAAGTCCCTGCTCTCAGTAAGGCAGAGCAGGGACTTGACAGACCCAAACACCAGGCAATTGGCTATGCTAGGGTTTCTGGGTCCTATAAAAGATTAAGTCAAACCCATACATTTCTGCAAAAAGTTTCATTTTTGACAAATCGGCATTTTCCATTTTAAAAAATTCCCAACCAGCTCTAGTAGTTATCCAGACTGGAACTCAGACAGGACTCCCACATTAACTTGCAAGTAGACCTTCCCACAGGATCCTTCATGACTGTAAATGGCCAGGACTGTGGTTTTATGGCTCCTCCAGCAGCCTAATGGCTCCCCGGCACTGTGGTCAGCATTGGTTTAGTACTGAATCAGAGGAATGATTAGTATCTAATGAATTGCCAGCACCACCTCTTGTAACAACTGGATTTTACTGGGAGGTCCCCCATTCAAGTTCTGAATAGGCTTAGCACATATCTTATTCATGTTTGTATGGATCCAGGTTTGAAACAAAATGCAAAGACATCTAAAAGAAATCTGTATAGGTGAAAGATCTTGCAGTAAGAGGAGCATAGATGAATATTCACAAATTATCCTATGGGACTTTATTGGCACGTGAAACAGACACATTTTTACTGAGCGCAGCATTATGTTGATAGCACAATATATGCTGCCAGTTCTACAAGAAAGTAAGCAACATACCAACTTCCTGCAGAGAAACTGGCTAAAACCGCCAAACAACAGTATTTCTTACATTGAGGGCACACAATGCATCCCTTTTCCTCTAGGAAAGCGCCATAGCAATCCTCCAGAACACTGCAGCTCACAATTACTGCAGAATATCCTAGAGTTGTATGCCACTCCGTACCAGATCATAGTTCCAGAATATCACTAGCTGCACTGTTCCTTGTCCTAATGGAATATACATTGGGTGCATCACTAATTGAAAGGATTGCACAGCTTGCTTTCTTTTTCCTCCCCTCTGTTCTAGAGAGAAGCCATCAAAGGCAAAGCACTTAGTTTTCCTTCAGTAATATTATCACAACTGTTTACACCAATATAAATAATCAAGCAAACTTCTACACGCTCAAACAACTTCTCTTAGAAGGATGACAAGGAGGAAAAAAGACGGCTATAGTTATTTCTTTTTAAATACTTGGGAAGTGCTGAAATATTACAGTGATGCAATAGTCTAAACAGACAGGAGAGTGCCTTTGCACCCCCTGAATAGTAGCTTTCAGTGAGGCTCATATTAGCTCAATACCGCTCCCCACTACCCAGCCCAAGTAATTGCTGGACACCAAGGAAGTCCATGTGCTGTGGGGGACAGAAGGGACGGGAACCATCTCCCCAGGGCTGTGGAGTAGGAACTTGATCCTGCACCACTGAAGTTGCTGACTTCAGTGGAAGCAGAGCACATCTTAGAAGCAAAGCTGTTCCTTTGTCCTCGGTAGCTTTTGTGCCCTCTGCATTCTCTACTACCCCCTTCCCCCCCTAAAAAAAGTTGCTGCATGCCCCATGGTCCAGAGCCCTACCCTGGCCTTTGGATCCTGCCCTGTTCGCAGGCAGCAGAACCATCTGTGGTGTCAGACCCTCCTAATCTAAAAGTCAAAACCCTGTCCCTCCTCCACAGTAGGAAATAGTTCAAGTAATCTCTAGTATTTTAAATAGAGCGATTATGACCAAGAAAGCAACCATGCAAAAATCTGCATGATCTTCCTCAACAGATTTGTTGCTTGTGTTTTTAAGTTATAGATGATTAAACTGACTAATCTATTTTCATTATTCAAATGGGATGAAATGTAAAAAAGAACAGAATAAACAGTAAGTAGTAAATTAGATTCTTCAAATTACTCCATTTTTCACAATTTCATGTACTATTAAAGGCAGGTGTGGCCAACCTGAGCCTGAGAAGGAGCCAAAATTTACCAATGTACATTGCCAAAGAGCCACAGTAATACATCAGCAGCCCCCCCATCAGCTCACTTCCCCCCAGCACCTTCCACCCCCCAGCAGCCCCGCCAATCAACGCCTCCCCCTCCCTCCCCGAACCTCCCAATCAGCAGTTTTGTGGCATGCAGGAGGCTCGGGGGGGAAAGGGGGATGGGGGAGGAGCGAGGACACAACACACTCAGTGGAGGGGGTGGGCAGGGGTGGAGTGGGGGCAGGGCCTGTGGCAGTAGGGTGACCAGACAGCAAGTGTGAAAAATCAGGACAGGGGGTGGGCGGGTAAATAGGATCCTATATATGAAAAAAACCCAAAAATCAGGACTGTCCCTATAAAATCGGGACATCTGGTCACCCTATGTGGCAGAGCCGGGGTTGAGCATTGAGCATCCCCTGGCACATTGGAAAGTTGGCGCCTGTAACTCCAGCCCGGGAGTCGGTGCCTATACAAGGTGCTGCATATTAACTTGTGAAGAGCCGCATGTGGCTCCATAGCCACTGGTTGGCCACCCCTGTATTAAAGGGCTATTACCCTCAAATTTCCCCCTCTCATTTAAATTGCCCACTGTGTGGGTACAATGTTTTAACACTTTTTGAGCCCCTTGCTGATCTCTCCCTTAAAGAATAAGCCTGACACTCTGCTGTCTGAGGGCCACCAGAAAGGGAGCACCTTGGAATTCATGGGAACCATAGGGGAGAGGGAGTGCAGCTGCAAGGGGCTGCTAAGAGTAAACAGGCAGTTTCTGATGCTATAGGTAGCACAAAGGAAAAGAGACGAGGGGAAGGATGGTCCAGTGATGAGGGCACAAACCTGGGACTTAATAGGCCTGGTTTGCATTTGCTGTTCTGCCACAGACATCCTATTGACACAGTCTCTTTCTGCCTCAGTTCCCCATGTGTCTAATGAGGATAATAGAACCTCTCGACCTCACAGGGGTCTTGTGAAAATAACGACATTAAAGACTGTGAGACTCTCAATAGTTAGGAAAAGCAGCACCAAGGCTCCAGCAGGGCTGGGGGATTGAATCAAGCAACCCCTCCTGCATTAGAACAGCACAGACCTTTGGGGTTTGAGAACCTTTCTACAGGTTTGAGCTTTTTAAACCTGCCATAGTGAACCCTACATCAACTGTCCAGCCAACTATCCCACAGAATTTCAGAGAAAAATCATATCCCTGCTATAAATTCTATAGGATAGCACAATAAACACAGAAAGGATTTCACTCATTTGCTGTTAAATTCTGTGTTTTTAGAACAGATTTTATGGAGCCCTATTCAATTTCTATAGAAGCCTCTTGGCTTTGTTGCTTGTCTTTTCTGTAATATTTCATAAAAGTCTAGAGACCAACAAATCCCATTAGTCCCACCAATACTCATCAGGGAGGAAAGGCACAAGCAGATAATCTATAGAGGGAGGCAGGGATTTAGGTTAAAATGCTGCTCTCACCTCTGATAAATTGTCAAAATGATTGCTAAGTCTCTGATCTTCCCCACAACCCCCCTGTGGGCATGGCTACTCCAACTTCTTTGCTCTCTGCAGCAGGGGGGCCTTTGAAGCATCACAGAGGCTGTGTGCAGCTGGAGTGACAGAATGAATCACCCATGCTCAATACGGGCTGGGAGAGGGGCAAAGGGGTTTAGGCATATTCTATGGAAACAGCATATATGCTCTTGGATCAAGAAGTTAGGTGAAGGGAAGTGGGAGGAACCTGGAAACCTATGACTGACTTAACAGGCAAAAGTCTTGACAATAGCATACTTCTTTATTGGCAATGTTCAGACTTGGTGACAGCTATGTCTTTCTCCCTGTTTTGCCAGTTCTTTAGCCCAGTGGTGCCTGAACTAGGGGTGGGAAGGGCCATACCCCTCCTTCTTCTTGAAAGTGGACGGGCCAGGCATGCCAATTTTCACCGAGGCAGACCCTGCCCTCTTCCCCTCCACTTCCCCACAAGGCCCCAGCCCCTGGCCTGGCCAGTGTGGAGCCAGGGCAGCTGTGGGAGCCGCATAGACCCTCCACCTGCCGAGAGAGAGAGAGAGAGAGAGAGCACGAGCAGCCCGCAGCCCGTATCCCCACCAGCCCCATGGCAGGTAGAGGCGGAGGATCTGTGACAGCTCACCACAGCTGCCCGCACAGCTCTCCCTGACCCAGCGCTGGCTGGGGAGGGGTGGGCCTTGGAGCCACAGCCTGGCCATTGTAAGAGCCACGTGGGCAGCTGTGGGGAGGCATGGACCCACCACCTGCGCGGGGCAGAGGGACTGGGGGGTGGGGAAACGGGACAGGGGCTGTTCTCAGTGGGCACACCACAGGCAGGTGGATGGTCCGCGTCTCTCCAGCTCCCCCTCCCCCGCGCTGCTCTTATCATGGCCGGGCTGCGGCTCTGAGGTCCTGACCCCTGGCCAGAGTAGGATTTGGGAGAGCCGCACGGGCAGCTATGGGGAGCCCGGGTCCCACCTGACCTGGGGGGGGGGCAAGGATACTGGCAGGGGTCTGCTTTTGGCCCCACCCCACCTCAAGGGGGCAGGCTCCCTGCCTCACTCCAGCTTTGCTGGGGGCAGGCCCTTGGGGGGGAGGGAAGGGGCCTTGAGGGGGTGCTGGCAGGGCCCCCAGCCCCCCCCCCCACTTTTGGGAAGGCTCTGACACCCTTGCTTTAGCCCCTCAAGATATGTCTACACAGCCCATGGAAGTGAGCTTTCCAGGCTAGGTTGGCAAACTTGGCTTAGTGGGGTGTACACTAGTGATATAAAAACGTGCAGACAGTGCTTTGAAGCCATGGCTCAGGGGCCAGAGCTCGGGCTCTGAAGCATAGGGAAAGGGTGTGGGGAGGGGCTGCACCACTGTAGCACTTCAGTGTAGATGCTACCTATGACAATAGAAAGGCTTCTACCATCAATGTAGGTAATCCACCTCCCTGAGAGGCAGTAATAAGGTCAATGGAAGAATTCTTCCAGTGACCTAAAACGGTCTGCACTGGGGGTTAGGCCGGTATAGCTAGAGCTCTCAGGGACATGAAAAATATAGCTGTAGCTATACTCAAGTATATTCCTAGTGTAGACCAGGCCTCAGAATGGTCCATGGTTCTATTATACCAGCTATATCTTCTTGGTTCCTACCCCAGCATGAGGAGCTTCCCATAAGCATGGAGCTGCTAACGGCCATCCTCTGCCACCCCCACAAGAACCCCCTGGGGTACGGGCCTTCCTGGGTGAGAGGAGTTATGGCCAGGAGTTCCTAAACGGACTCTTCCCACTTGTAGGAACAGCCCATAGCTAACAAAGGCAGGAGGAAATTAGGCTGCTCTAACGTAGTTGGGGGCTGAACTAGCCCCAGCAGAGGACAGGCATAAAGGGAACATAAAACTATTTTTGCCCTCCCCTGCTCAGTCCCTGTGCTGAGTTCAGCATTGCTGAGAGGATGAATTTGCCTCCCCCCCCCCCCCCACCGTGCCTTTCCATTTTAAGCAAAATAAGAATCACATATGCAAGTGGGTTTGGGGAGTTTCTGGGCAAGTCTTGGTCAACTCTTTACTACCTCCAGTGGAGGAGCAGATTGATCCATAGGCCAAAGCATTCACTCTTCATTTCAGGAGAGCTGAGTTTGGATTTTTAATTGAGTGACAGACTCAGGAGGCTCAGCCTCACCTCCAGTTACCCACATCACAAATAATCCTTCTAATTGCACACATCTGGCAGGTGATGTTTGAGAAACCCACACCTGGGACAAGGACATGGAACATGGTCAAGGGTGAGAAGTACTGGCAGAACCATATATGGGGATTTGCAGAACACTGTCCAGAGGAGGCCTCGCTGAAGCCAGAGATATTAGCCCCTCACTTTCATGAGCTGCCAGTTCACATAAAAAGCCGAAGAAAAAAAAGTAGTTGGAAAATAGGAATCCATCAGCAATACAGGCTTAAGTGCTTGAAGGGGAGGAAACAATAATGTCTGCCAATGGCCTATGGCTCCTTTTTCCTTATCTCCAGACTGAGATATGCCTCTCCTCCATTCTTTACTGAGAATTCCCTTTTGATCAACATGATGCAAAACCAAGTTGCCAGTTTTACTTATAAAGTCAATTACTTTTAGAAAATGTAACCTTTCTTCCTGTGTAGCAGGCTTGATGGAGGCTTGTGTTATGTGAAGGGCCCTTACAGGCAGGTAGTCTGGATATAAGGAAGTTGTGGCATCACAAAGCCTCTGCACCCCTCTAATTTAATCTGTGCAGGTTATGGGGCGGTTCCACTGACTATCAACAGGGGTCCAAAGGCGGACACCGCTGGCTAGTGAGAGGATGTGGCCAGGACACCCAGGCAGTGTGTGCTGATTTCACCCATCTCCCAGTGGTGCTCTTATAGAGCCCCTATTTTATGTGTGCGTTCACACACACACAAAGGTCAAAGGCCAATTGTCTTAGTGCAGTACAAACGGAGGGAGACAGGGTCACTGTATACGTAGTCAAGACAAATAGCAACAGACAACATAAGCAAACTATGTGATCAAAGACTATTTCATGTCCTTCATGGTTTATTGATATTCTCAAAGTATTTTGAGTTCAGGACTGGTTTAGTTACAGATCCGAGACAACTTTCAAAAACAACGATTTTCAAGGACAAAACTCCAGTCACATGTGAGTGCAGGGTACAAAGAAGCCTACTTTACCCTTGATCTTTGTGCAAACTTCCCATTGATAGCAATGCAATGTAGTTGTAGCCGTGTTGGTCCTAGGGTTTTAGAGAGACAAGGTGGGTGAGGTAATATCTTTTATTGGAACAACTGTTGGAGAGAGAAAGAGAGCGCACATGCGCTGGTCTCTTTCACTAACAGAAGTTGGTCCAATAGAAGATACTATCTCACCCACCTTGACTCACTGACAGCTATGGCAGTTTCCAAGTAGACTGAAGTAGTAAGTAGTCCTGTAGCACCCGTACTCCTAATACCAGGCAAACCCCTACGCTACTATTAAAAAAATGTCAGATCTACTGTGTCCATGAGCAGACAGGGCCTTCATTTTTAAGGGTTTCATCTGTAATAAATTATAGGGAATTCAGCTTGTCTAACTCAGATGGTTGAAGGGCTGAGTAAATCCAGATAAAATTTGAATCTGTGGCTGTAGAGAGGCTAAGCATTTCAGACCTGTTGCTGAGAAGGGCAATGGCACCCCCTCTATAAACTGTATGGCTCAAGACTTCTCTGTTCTCACTACATTATTTT
The DNA here is from genome assembly GCF_011386835.1 of Chrysemys picta bellii. Taxonomy (NCBI): domain Eukaryota; kingdom Metazoa; phylum Chordata; order Testudines; family Emydidae; genus Chrysemys; species Chrysemys picta. The sequence continues at coordinate 50,982,122 of NC_088794.1, read as the reverse complement.
TAGGGTAATAACATTAAATACCTTGAAATACATCATTTAAAAGCATGATAGTGTTACTCATGCTTGTAATTCATTCTGAGGGTGGTATTTGCCATGCAGTTGCCTAATAGATCTTGGGTGGCTCAGCCCTCGCACCATGCTAGGGATGAGCAGCATATTCACTCCTAGGCCAGTGCACTGGGTACCATCGGGGCTGGGATCACATGACCCCCAACTGCAATCCAGTAGCACTAACTGCCACACAGATGGCGTGAAGAGGTTCCAGCCCTCAAGGCTGAAGTAGCAGTCACAGCAGGGAGTGGAGAGGCAGGCACTCTGTGTCCGGGTCAAAGGGGAGCATATCTCCTCCTCACCCCATCCCTCTGCGCATCACCTACAGATCATTATTACTTATTTGTATTTCAGTAGTGTCTTGAGGCCACATCCAACCTAGGCACTGTATGGCTGCATATTGAGAGACAGTCCCTTCTTTAAAGAGCTACAGTTTAAATAGACAAGACAGACACCAGGTAGGAGGGGAAAACAGTAAAGTGACCAGCCCAAAAATCACACAGCAACTTAGTGGAAACGCAGAGAACAGAATCCAGGCCTCCTGACTCCCAAGCAAGTGCCCTGTCCACTACCAGACCACACAGCTCTTCCTGAGCAGTTACATCAAGCATAAACAGTATTGCCAACTCTCATGATTTTAAAATCGCCAGTCTCATGATATTCAGTGTTTAAGTCCCAGCTGCTAGAGTCAAGAGATTGCATATGAACATCGGCTTTAATTTAAAAACAAAACCTGTTTCTAGCCTTCACAGTTGCAGAGAAAAGCTTGAAAACATGAAGCAAGTGCTCTGAAACCAGAAGGCAAAGAAGCCAAAATTTATAATTAAAAAAAAAAATCATAATTTTGGGGAGAGGGAGGCCAGCGAAGCTGACTCATGACTTGGTAATTCTTGTGGTTGGCAATACTGGTGAAGTGAATTTCACCTAAATGAATGGGGAGGAAAGTGTTCAGAAGAATTTTTAAACTTCAATACATTTTTTTAAAAACAGTCTGACTCAACTTGTGACCTTGGGCAACTCACTAAAACCCTATCTAGCAAAATACTTAAGCACAAGTAGCAGCATTTGAGTCAATAACAGTACTCATATACTTAAAATTAGCCACATTCTTAAATCTTTTACTGTACTGGGGCTCCAAGGCCTAATCCATGCCTGCTGATGACAATGGAAATACTTTGACTCCAATGGGCATTTGGACTGGTTCCTTCACCTGTCTGGTTGTTTTCCAATCTATAAAATGGCTGTAATTATATTTCCCCATCTGGAAGGGGGGTTGTGAAGCTTTAGTTAATTAACATTTGTAAAGCACTTTGAGATCCTTGGAAGAAATGAGCTACAGCAATACAAAGTATCACTGGCATAATATTAGTTTAGTACCCCCACCAAAACACGCTTCTCAATGTAGGCCCAGATTCTGTACCATTAGCCTCAATAGGAGCAGGGTCAGGCCCAGAGGCTGTTTGCTAAGTTCCATCCTAAAAGGGACTCTGGCCATAGACTCCAGGGTTTGCCATGGAGACACTGACAGTTTCTTAACCACCAGGGTTGCAAGTGATGTTGCAGGTCTGTAAGTTACTTGGTACTAAGCATCAGACTTTCTCTGCCTAGGGCAGGAGAAAAAGCAGGACCAGTGCCAAGAGTTGGGTGTGCACAGTATTACTTTACAGTATGTAAAGGAGATAAGTAGGCATGTAGAACAAACAATTACACACAGAAACTATCACAAATGAAATTAACAGTCCTGAAAGAACTGCCCAGCAGTGATGGATCAGTGTCTGGAGTTGTAATTTGCCAGAACATAGTCACAGTATTTGCTTTTCAAAAAGCAAAGTGTACAATAACTATCAGGCCTTACCATCTGAAAGGTTAGATAAGAGCAGCAAAGTTCTAAGACCAAAAGTCATCTGCACAATTCCTGTTTTTTAACCTTTCCCTCTGGTCCCCCCTACCCTTTCTGTTCAGAACATGAATTAGTCAGTCCACAAGTTCAATTAAGCAGCAGCAGCATCTGTGATGCTGTAATTAAAGCTGTGTCAGCACTTCCACTCTAAAACATCGCTTTGCTGTGCTTTCAACTCTGCTGTAAAAATTAACTCCAGAACAAAGCTCAATACAAACAAATCTCAGTTGGGGAGACAAATAAAAAATAAAATAGCTTTTCCACCAACATGCACAATTTGTCAGCTCCCATGTCTGTGTTCAGCTGAGTAATGAGATCGAAGTCTCATATATGGGATGTAAGTGAACGTATTGTTTTCCTCACCACTACCACCTCCCTCCTCCTTAATCTCTTCTTGTTCATCTCTCATTCACGATCACCCCTTCAGCACACGTATATAAAGTTTTGTCTCTGTTAAAGCTTTCCAACTGAAAGTCCATTTACCATCTGTCAGCCATTCAAAATCCCGGATATACAAATGATGGTCCTGATTCTCCAATGTGCTCTGTGTTGTCAACTCCCACTTGCCGCTGAGGAGCAGAGGCCACAAACCCTTATGCACATGAGCAATTGTATTAAGTCAATTGGGCTGCTCACAGAACTATTTGTATGAGTAACCATTTGAAGGATTAGGCCCTCCAGACATATTCTTTTCTCAAGAAAGCTAAGTCGAGGTCTGCAAAAATACTCTAATTTGTCAGCGCCAGAGAATTTTTCTGCAGGTGCAGTAATTAACTTAACCCTTAAGTAAAAGTGAATCACTATCTTGGAGACCATAAATCAGTGTATAGTCCTGTGTATTTCATTTTTAGTATATCTATAATGCTAAGGTTGGAACAACAGTCCTTTAGTTTTCCAAAAAGTATAAGAAACATACTTCCTGTTGCATATTTTTCATTTGCTCACTTTTGGCTGTTAACAATTAGAACTTCACATGGAGAAAAAGTAGTGACACTGAAAAACAACATACGTATTTTGAAGGTCTGCAGGCAAACTACAGTAAATCCTGAAGATTAATTGCAATTCGAGATGCTAATTTTTACATTGCAATGCTTGTCTTTTCCAAAAATGTATCGCTGATAGCCACAACGTAGTATTCACTGTTGATAAAGAAATACAGCATTAAACCAGCCATAATTTGCCCTCAAAGAGTTACGTGGCTACATCACATTACAGGAAGTGCTATCAACTGTGTGGTAATTAATGTGAAAGAAATGGGTGGTTACATACAACAGCTATTTTTTGTTTGTTTTAATTGTTTGCCTTCGAACTCCACAGTAGTGGATTATATATAAATGGTATGTGTCCCCTGGGGCCATATGACTGCAAGCCTCTGTTACTATAGAACATGCTAATTGCCAAGTAGCACAGATCTGGGCATTGTGTTTATTATAGTTTCCAATAAACAGCTCTAATCTTTAGAGACATTTTTTCTTTTATTCATTCATATAGTAAAGACAGGACAGAGAAGCCTTACAGTTTGATTGGCTAAGGCAGATGAGTAATTATGCATCATTCCTTCAAAGCACTACATATTTTTTCGCTAGTGATCTTACTAATTTCTATAGTCCCTATTGTTATGGCAGCCCCTTATAGGTTTACATTAAATACAGGCATGGCTACCTAGTATCTTAACATTATTATTTGTATTGTTGTAGTGCCTTGGGGTCCCAGTCCTGGAACAGGAACCCATTGTGGTAGGTGCTGTACAAACAGAAAATAAAAGATGGTCTTGGCCCTGAAGTGTTTCTGATCTCATATTACAGCACATGAGGTAGTCAAGGATGAAAAGCAGTTTCAGTTAGAACTGTCTGCACATATTCATCCCTTTCAGCTGACACCTTGCAAGCTGTTCAGTATGCATAGAGCTCCACTGACTTCACTGGGGCTCTACATTGGAAGAGAAGGTTCGAGGTATGGAGAAACAAGTATCGACCCTGCGTTGCATACGAGAAAATGAAGATTTCCTGGACAGGTGCCAGGATACGCTTCTACAGGCACAACGTTCTGAAGTATCGGAGCAGGTTGCGCAGAGGGGACTGAGGGATGGTGAAGAAAATTGGCAGCACGTGACCTCCAGAAGAAGAAAGAGGAACGTCCATGTACCAGCAATGGAGATACAGGTGAGCAACCATTTTCATGTTCTCTCCACAGGTACTAATGCAGAGAGTGGAGTAGATGATACATCTGAGGGAAGGAAGCAGAAGGAGACTCCACCGATTGGAAGGCATGAGATGCACTGTCCTAGGGATGGGGGTTCCACAACCACCGCTCCCAAGAGAAGGAAGAGGGTGGTGGTGGTTGGGGACTCCCTCCTCAGGGGGACTGAGTCATCTATCTGCCACCCCGACTGAGAAAACCGAGAGGTCTGCTGCTTGCCAGGAGCTAAGATTCACAATGTGATGGAGAGACTACAGAGACTCATCAAGCCCTTGGATCGCTACCCCTTCCTGCTTCGCCACGTGGGCACCAATGATACTGCCAAGAATGACCTTGAGTGGATCACTGCAGACTACTTGGCTCTGGGAAGAAGGATAAAGGAGTTTGAGGTGCAAGTGGTGTTCTCGTCCATCCTCCCTGTGCAGGGAAAAGGCCTAGGTAGAGACCGTCGAATTGTGGAAGTCAACGAATGGTTACGCAGGTGGTGTCAGAGAGAAGGCTTTGGATTCTTCGACCATTGGATGGTGCTCCAAGAAGGAGGAGTGCTAGGCAGAGATGGGCTCCACCTAACGAAGAGAGGGAAGAACATCTTCGCAAGCAGGCTGGCTAACCTAGTGAGGAAGGCTTTAAACTAGATTCACCGGGGGAAGGAGACTAAAGCCCTGAGGTAAGTGGGGAAATGGGATACCAGGAGGAAGCACGAGCAGGAGAGGGCAAGAGGGGACGACTCCTGTCTCAGACTGAGAAAGCGGGACAATCAGCGAGTTATCTTAAGTGCCTATTAGGGTGACCAGACGTCCTGATTTTATTGGGACTGTCCCGATATTTGCTTCTTTGTCCCGCTTCTTTGCCCCGCGTCCAGTGTCCCGATGTTCGGTCAGGACACTGGACAAAAAAGCATATTTGCCCTCCGCTCCGGTGCTCATGCCCCCCCCGCCCCGACTCTACCCGCTCCTTCCCCCACTGGATCCCTCCCCAAATCCCCGCCCTGGCCCCGCCTCTTCCCCAAGCACGCAGCCCGCATTCCCCTCCCTCCCAGGCTTGCACCCCGCTGATCAGCTGTATGGCAGCTGCGCAAGCGCTGGAGGGAGGCCGCCGGACACCAGCGTGTGGTGCTGCGTGGGATGTGAGGGGGATGGAGGGAGAAGGTTAGGAGAAGGGATGTGTGGAGAGAGGATGGAGGGTCGGGCATCTACCAGGAGCGCGGGAGGGGAAGGAAAAGTTGCCGCGGCTGCTGGGGGCTAGCTGGGCATGGCCCAGGCTGCGTGCAGGCAGTAGCCAGGGCTGGATCTGGCCCAGGTGGGCGGTGCGGCCCGGCCTGGGGGCGTGGGCCGCCGGAGACATGCGGCGGAGAGGGGCTGCGGGGGCGAGACTTGTCCCAGGTGGGGTGGCCGGCGGACAGGGACAAGGAGCTGCCTAGGGTCCCCGGAACCCATAAAACTTCCCTGCTGCTGCCAGGGAGCCCCGCGCCTCTCCCGCTCGGCTGTGCTCCAGCGGCTCGCCCCGCCAGGAAAGAGCCGCTGGAGCGCAGCCGAGCGGGAGAGGCGTGGGGCTCCCCGCCGGCAGCGGGACACGCCGCACGCGCCCAGGGTGGGAGGCTCCGTGGGGCCAGGAAAAGCCCCGGCTCCCACCCGCTGCCCAGCCCGGAGCCCCAGGGAGTCGCTCGGGAGACCGGCCGCCACTGCGGCTCGGCTGTGCCAGTCCCGGCCCCCTGCACGCCCGCGCTGCACCGCCCCCGGGGTTCCCAGCTCCCATGCACCGCTGCTGCCCCGGGCTCAGGGGCTCCTGCAGCCACTTCCAGGGGAGAGACAGCTTTGTCCCCGCCAGGTCCTGCTATGGGGCTCTGCCTCCTTGCACCCATCCAGCCTGTGCCCTATCCGGGGCCCCGCTGGAGCCATACGCCCTCGCCCACCCGGACTTCTGTGCTTCCGTGCTTCCCAGCGCCTCCTCTTGGTTCCCCCCCCCGATGCCCTCTTTATCGCCAGCCCCCTCTGCATCGGGGCCACCTGTTGCCCTGGGGTGGGCAGCGCACGCGGCCGGGGCGCTGTGTACGATCCAGCAGCGCGGCTGGGGCCTTCTAATGCCCCCGGCCCCTGCGAAACTGCTTTTTTTTTTTTTGCTCCGCCCCCCCGTGTCCCGATATTTCATCCCTGTGATCTGGTCACCCTAGTGCCCATACACAAATGCAAGAAGCCTGGGAAACCAGCAGGGAGAACTGGAAGTCCTTGCACAGTGAAAGAACTATGATGTCATTGGAATAACAGAGACTTGGTGGGATAACTCACATGACTGGAGTATTGTCATCGATGTATATAAACTGTTCAGGAAGGACAGGCAGGGCAGAAAAGGTGGGGGAGTTGCATTGTATGCAAGAGAGGAGTATGACTGCTCAGAGCTCCAGTATGAAACTGCACAAAAACCTGAGAGTCTCTGGATAAAGTTGAGAAGTGTGAGCAACAAGGGGGATGTTGTGGTGGGAGCCTGCTATAGACCACCAGACCAGGGGGATGAGGTGGACGAGGCTTTCTTCCGGCAACTAGCAGAAGTTACTAGATCGCAGGCCCTGGTTCTCATGGGAGACTTTAATCACCCTGATATCTGCTGGGAGAGCAATACAGCAGTGCACAGACAATCCAGGAAGTCTTTGGAAAGGGTAGGGGACAATTTCCTGGTACAAGTGCTGGAGGAACCAACTAGGGGCAGAGCTCTTCTAGACCTGCTGCTCACAAACCGGGAAGAATTAGTAGGGGGAAGCAAAAGTGGATGGGAACCTGGGAGGCAGTGACCATGAGATGGTCGAGTTCAGGATCCTGACATAAGGAAGAAAGGAGAGCAGCAGAATAAGGACCCTGGACTTCAGAAAAGCAGACTTTGACTCCCTCAGGGAACTGATGGGCAGGATCCCCTGGGAGAATAACATGAAGGGGAAAGGAGTCCAGGAGAGCTGGCTGTATTTTAAAGAATCCTTATTGAGGTTGCAGGAAAAAACCATCCTGATGTGTAGAAAGAACAGTAAATATAGCAGGCGAAAGCTTGGCTTAACAGTGAAATCCTTGCTGACCTTAAACGCAAAAAAGAAGCTTACAAGAAGTGGAAGATTGGACAAATGACCAGGGAGGAGTATAAAAATATTGCTTAGGCATGCAAGAGTGAAATCAGGAAGGCCAAATCACACTTGGAGTTGCAGCTAGCAAGAGATGTTAAGAGTAACAAGAAGGGTTTCTTCAGGTATGTTAGCAACAAGAAGAAAGTCAAGGAAAGTGTGGGCCCCTTACTGAATGAGGGAGGCAACCTAGTAACAGAGGATGTGGAAAAAGCTAATGTACTCAATGCTTTTTTTGCCTCTGTCTTCACGAACAAGGTCAGCTCCCAGACTGCTGCACTGGGCAGCACAGTATGGGGAGAAGGTGACCAGGCCTCTGTGGCGAAAGATGTGGTTCAGGACTATTTATAAAAATTGGACGAGCACAAGTCCATGGGGCCAGATGCGCTGCATCCGAGAGTGCTAAAGGAGTTGGCGGATGTGATTGCAGAGCCATTGGCCATTATCTTTGAAAACTCATGGCGATCGGGGGAGGTCTCGGATAACTGGAAAAAGGTTAATGTAGTGCCCATCTTTAAAAAAGGGAAGGAGGAGGATCCGGGAAACTACAGGCCAGTCAGCCTCACCTCAGTCCCTGGAAAAATCATGGAGCAGGTCCTCAAGGAATCAATTCTGAAGCACTTAGAGGAAAGGAAAGTGATCAGGAACAGTCAGCATGGATTCACCAAGGGCAAGTCATGCCTGACTAACCTAATTGCCTTCTATGAGGACATAACTGACTCTGTGGATGAGGGGAAAGCAGTGGATGTGTTATTCCTTGACTTTAGCAAAGCTTTTGATACAGTCTCCCACAGTATTCTTGCCAGCAAGTTAAAGAAGTATGGGCTGGATGAATGGACTATAAGGAGGATAGAAAGCTGGCTAGATCGTCGGGCTCAACGGGTAGTGATCAACGGCTCCATGTCTAATTGGCAGACGGTTTCAAGTGGAGTGCCCCAGGGTTCGGTCCTGGGGCCGGTTTTGTTCAATACCTTCATTAATGATCTGGAGGATGGCGTGGACTGCACTCTCAGCAAGTTTTCAGATGACACTAAACTGGGAGGAGTGGTAGATACGCTTAGGGTGACCAGATCACAGGGATGAAATATCGGGACGCGGGGAGGGGCGGAGCAAAAAAAAAATGGCGGCGGAGCAGAAAAAAAAAAAAAGCAGTTTCGCAGGGGCGGGGGGCATTAGCAGGCCCCAGCCGCGCCGGGCGCACATGCTGCCCACCCCAGGGCAAAAGCAGGCCCCGATGCAGAAGGGGCTGTGGATAAAGAGGGCATGGGGGGGGACACCGATAAGAAGCACTGTGAAGCAAAGTCCGGGGCTGGCCGCGGGGCAGCAGCAGTGCATGTAAGCCGGGGACCCCGGGGGCAGCGCGGCGCGGGCGTGCAGGGGGCCAGGGCTGGCACAGCCGAGCCACAGCAGCGGCCGGTCTCCTGAGGGGCTCCCCGGGGCTCCAGGCTGGGCAACGGGCAGGAGCCAGGGCTTTTCCCAGCCCCGCAGAGCCTCCCGCCCCCCAGCCCGCCGTGGGCACATGCGGCGCGTCCCGCCGCCGGCAGGGAGCCCCGCGCCTCTCCCGCTCAGCTGCGCTCCAGCGGCTCCTTCCCGGCGGGGCGAGCCGCTGGAGCACAGCCGAGCAAGAGAGGCGCGGGGCTCCCTGGCAGCGGCGGGGAAGTTTATGGGGACCCCAGCTGGCCCCTCGCCCCTGTCCGCCGGCCTCCCTGCCTGGGACAAGTCTCGCCCCCGCAGCCCCTCTTCGCCATGTGTCTCTGGCTGCCCACCCGGACCAGAGCCAGCCCCGGCTGCTGCCTGCACGCAGCCCGGGCCATGCCCAGCTAGCCCCCAGCAGCCACGGCAACTTTCCCTTCCCCTCCCACGCTCCTGGTAGTTGCCCGACCCTCCTCCTAACCTCCTCCTTCCATGGAGAGATCCAATGGGGAAGGAGGGGGCGGAGTCGGGGTGGGGGTGGGGCGTGAGCGCCGGAGCGGAGGGCAAAATTGCTTTTTTGTCCAGTGTCCCGACCGAACATCGGGCGGGACGCGGGACAAAGAAGGAAATATCGGGACTGTCCCGATAAAATCGGGACGTCTGGTCACCCTAGATACGCTGGAGGGTAGGGATAGGATACAGAGGGACCTAGACAAATTAGAGGATCGGGCCAAAAGAAACCTGATGAGGTTCAACAAGGACAAGTGCAGAGTCCTGCACTTAGGACGGAAGAATCCCATGCACTGTTACAGACTAGGCCCCGAATGGCTAGGAAGCAGTTCTGCAGAAAAGGACCTAGGGGTTACAGTGGACGAGAAGCTGGATATTAGTCAACAGTGTGCCCTTGTTGCCAAGAAGGCTAACGGCATTTTGGACTGTATAAGTAGGGGCATTGCCAGCAAATCGAGGGACGTGATCATTCCCCTCTATTCGACATTGGTGAGGCCTCATCTGGAGTAGTGTGTCCAGTTTTGGGCCCCACACTACAAGGAGGATGTGGAAAAATTGTAAAGAGTCCAGCAGAGGGCAACAAAAATGATTAGGGGGCTGGAGCACATGACTTATGAGGAGAGGCTGAGGGAACTGGGATTGTTTAGTCTCCAGAAGAGAAGAATGAAGGGGGACTTGATAGCTGCTTTCAACTACCTGAAAGGGGGTTCCAAAGAGCATGGATCTAGACTGTTCTCAGTGGTACCTGATGACAGAACAAGGAGTAATGGTCTCAAGTTGCAGTTGGGGAGGTTTAGGTTGGATATTAGGAAAAACTTTTTCACTAGGAGGGTGGTGAAGCACTGGAATGGGTTACCTAGGGAGGTGGTGGAATCTCCTTCCTTAGAGGTTTTTAAGGTCAGGCTTGACAAAGCCGTGGCTGGGATGATTTAATTGGGAATTGGTCCTGCTTTGAGCAGGGGGTTGGACTAGATGGTCCCTTCCAACCCTGATATTCTATGATTCTATGATAGGTGCAGATGTCCACCCAAGCAGAACAGATTACCTGATCGGGGCCTAAATGCACACCTACAAGAGTTATGTGCGTGGCTCGCTATGTCAAAACGCTCATATCAGCCAAAACACCAGTGTCATACCTTTCACTTCTTTGTCACACTCTTCAATAGCAAATTTTCATTTGTCACTTCTGGGCAGGTTTGAAAGTAAAGACTTGCAGACATGAATTCAAGAAAAGTAATTTTGAAGTGGTTATGGTGAGTGTGACACTCTGTACCTCGTGGGAACACCCTACACCCCCATGTTCATCTTTATAAAATGATTGTGTGGTATCCAATACAAAGTTTGTCATGTTGAGTGTCTTCAGAAGGCTCAGGATGCACTAAGCATGGTTTTAGTGATGTTATAGTAATTGTTACAGTAATGTTATTGTAAGGTTATAGGTTGTAATTTCATGTATATAGTTATGAGGCTGAAAATGTATCCTCATGGCTTAAAGCAAACCCTTGCAAAAAACTCTCGAAGAACAGAGAGGAACTTCACATCTCGTCAGGGCATGGATGGGACAAACCCAGCCCAGCCTCACAGGAACAATGGACACTGGCTTAGGCAGGAACAAAAGAATCTGTTAGACAGTCGAGGGAGTCACCGCATTCCTTTGGTCAGTTTGGAACTGTGATGAAGTAATGCTCACCTGACTCTTAAAGGGGAGGGGGGGCAAAGCCAAGAGGAAAGAAAGGACATGATAAAAGGGGGAGAAGTTTGCCAGGCTCTCTCTTCCACCCACATCTACAGACACCACCACCACCAAGCAACTGAAACGGTGATCAAAGGGGAGAGCCTGACTGAAAAATAATCAGCCAGCCTGTGGTGAGAAGTATCTAAGTTAAGTTTTAAAATCAGCTTAGAATGTGTTTTGCTTTTATTTCATTTGACCAAATCTGACTTCTTGTGCTTTGACTTATCACTTAAAATCTACCTTTACAGTTAATAAATCTGTTTGTTTATTCTACCTGAAGCAGTGCGTTTGGTTTGAAGTGTGTCAGAGGCTCCCCTTGGGATAACAAGCCTTTGTCTTTGTTAAATTGACAAACTTATATAAGCTTGCAGCATCCAATGGGCATAACTGGACACTGCAAGACGGAGGTTCCTATGGTTGTTTCTGGGACCGGAGATATTGGCTAGTGTCATTCGCTTGCAAGTAGCTGGGAGCAGCTTACATGCCAGAGGCTGTGCATGAACAATCCAGGAGTGGGGGTTCTCAGAGCAGAGTAAGGCCGGCTCCCAGAGTCAAGGATTGGAATGGCCTAGCAGATCACCTGTCCAGATAACGCCAGAGGGGAACGTCACAGTGAGAATTTCAGAAATGAGGTTGCTTTTTTAATTATCTGAGTGTTCAGTTGCCTCTCACATTTAGCTCAGAGGACATTGTTTTTACTGTCTGTGGACAGGCCCATTTTAGACAACCTATCCTATCTTGCCACTGCATATCTAGCTCATCCTCAGGGTGCCTGACAAGAAAAGGTTACTCATTAAACCTGGATGCCAAGCACCTGTGAAGCTACTCTGAGTGAAGGGAGCATCTGTGTTCAGATTCCCCCATTCTGAGTTATATGCCAATGTACAGATCATTGCTGGCACTGTGGGGACTAATTTCTTGCATTTCAACAAAAGTCCAACAAGCAAGAAATAGAATTTTTCCTACTTCCAAAATAAGTTCGAGAAATCGAGTGCAATCTTACCATTTTAAACAAAAACAAAATGTGGATATTTGTCAGTATTGCCTCATTGCTCTGACATTGACTGGTTTTAATAATGCCCTGTAGTCCCAATACTTTTATGGTAAAGGTTAAAGTAAGGATATAATTAGAAGCAGGGTTATTTGACAAGTGTTTCCACCACCTAAAAATAAACAGAAAAAATAAATAAATAAATAGTGGAAGGTGCCTTTATATGCTACAGCTTTGTGTTTCAGTATTTCTGCTCTATCTATGAAGTCTGGTATTTGCCCACTTCAAAAGTATTTTTAGTTTATAAATTCATAGATTTAAATCACAATATTCCTTTCACATTAGCTCCAAACTAATACTGGACATTAGTTTCTAAAAATGATAGCTTAACAATGCTTTTTAAAAAAAAAAAAAAAAAAGAATAATTCCTTTCAGTATATATCTAAGCCAAATTTGGATCATTACTAGAGAAGCGTTTATAGTACTCGATTGCACAAAATACATTCTGTCACTAAAATACTCTCAGCAACCTGATTCTCTTTATAATTCCAAGTCACATTCTCTGCTACTTAGCCCATTGTATTCCCAGCCACAGGTTGCTTAGCATCCAGTATTTGCTCTGGAATGTAGAAGCCAGCATGAAAGAGTAACTAACGCATCCGGAAACTGACTTATTAGGCTAAGTGTAGCACATTCCTATTAAAAATGAATGGGCTTGGTTTTAAATGAGGGTCACAAACAGTAAAAATTACCTTGCAGGCTTCTTTTTCCAAATGAAATATTTAACAGAGGAAAACCACAGGTGTCAGTGTCAGAGAGATTCATTGTAGTTTAAAAACTGCAACTGCATATTAAAAACAAGTTAGATTAATTCTGCTTGCTACTAAACCTGTGCACTTTAGGTAAGTACATAGTTTAGAATGATATTTGTTGTAGCTATGTAATAAAGAGGAATCTTTCATTTGTTTCCAAGAACAATATTAGTCATATTCCTGCTCAACCAGAAAACCTAAACCATGTTTTATTTAGTTACTAATGTATCTGTCACTAAAATATTTACAACCAAAAATGTACTACCTTTTCAGCACAAAATGCCCAATGCTTGGCTCCCCAAATCAGCACAAAAGCCCCAATCCTTAATGTTGAGACAACAAGATTTCAAAAGCTGGCTGAAACGAAGTGCTCCAAAAGAATGCCAAACACAGATTCCGGTGGAGCAAGAGAAAGTAGCTCCAGAAATCTGGACCTTCCACTGAGAAAGTCCTATTGCTGAGAAATGATTAAACCAGAAACCGTGTAGAAGCATCCTGCAGAATGATGTGGGGGAGAATGGTGATCTCTCAGATAGCTGGGTCACAGATTATATAAAGGCTTAAAGTTGAGTGAAGAGCAGAGGCTCCCTTGGCATAAAGACAGAAGATTACAGTTTGAAATCTCTCCATGGGTCCTCTACTACTGGATTATTTAGGGGGACTGGTATTCAAGTTTCCAGCTCAGAAGAGGTTACATTTAAAGCTTGAGACCCTGTGCAATGTGGAATTTTTGACACAGTGCGCCCCTTTTTTGTCAATTACACTGGTGAAACTCATGGACTTCAGTGGGGTTGCACAGTTTTAACCAACTGCAGAATATACATCACTGTACCGTAGTTATTTAGCCAGAAATTTACCACTACAGGTGTATATTGGTGCTTTACACAACACAAAAAGAGCAACTCCCTTAGCTAAACTGCTTAATGCCTATGTTAAATAAACAGGAGACAATAGGGGGTCTTGGGGCAAGAGAGGTTTGAAAGACAAAGCCATACAAAATGATGGGGTTATTTGGAAGGTTCACACCCACCCACATCATCCCAGGAAAGTTACACAGCATTGTTGTTTTTAATATATTTAAAACTATAGTTTAAGCACCTCCTTAAATAATTGGGTTTGTGAAGAGTCTTGAAAAAGGTGGAGGCATAGCAAATGGCTCTTGAAGTGTCACGCCTCCATCTAATCACAATAGGTGTTAAGTCCCCATGTACTAATATATCTAAAAACTTTGAGAATCAGGAAATAGCCCCTTACTGTACACATACAAGAAAAGAAATTTGTGATTGCTTTAAATCATCTATCTGACCTAGTTCCTCCCATACAAGAGTTGGCTCTGCTGTGTATAATCCCTCCCCCCCCCCCCCTTCTTGTATCATTCTCAAATACCACAGCCAAGCAGCCTCCCTTCAGGAAGCCCTCCAACTGTCAAGTTTCAAAGAGAACCTCCCAGAGGGGTAGGGGAACAGCAGCTGGAGTTGCCAGCAAGGACTGCAGTGCCCTATCATTAACACTTTAATATAGGCAAGACACCATCTGTTTCACTGCTTCTCCTCCCCTCAGTCCTGAAGCTGAAAGTATTTCTGTAGGATGGACAAAGTGGAAGAAGGGACCATTGGGTTAGCAATGTTGGAGCACATTTGCTGATATACCTGGGCAGGGTAGGTAAGGGAACAGTTTTAGGGAAAATTAAAAATATACAAGAAATATACTTATCACATTTTTCTTATGGTGTCATTATTTCATTACTATTTCCTCTATATAGGGCAGGAACAACATCTTCCTGTGTATTTGTATAGCTCTGAGCACAATGAAGCTTTTAGGTGCTTCTATATAATACATGCAATAATAAAAGGAACATCATCAAGATGTATCAGAGGGGTAGCCGTGTTAGTCTGGATCTGTAAAAAGCGACAGAGAGTCCTGTGGCACCTTATAGACTAACAGACATATTGGAGCATAAGCTTTCGTGGTGCATGCGTCTGACAAAGTGGGTATTCACCCACGAAAGCTTATGCTCCAATATGTCTGTTAGCCTATAATGGGCCACAGGACTCTGTAGCTTTTTACTGCCAAGATGGATAAGCTTCCCCTCATAACTTATCAAGTATCCACCTCACATGCTCACGATTTAACTCACTATTTGTCCTACCTAGAATGGGATCATCACACAATCCAGTCTTTGGGTTTTCATTTTTTTCTTTATCTTTCAAACTCAGTGAGATTTAGAACCTTTCACTGGTTTGAATCTGGATCATGGCTGAAGATTTGTAAATTGTTGCTTGCTGCTGTTACTTGCTCATGTGAAATTAACTGTAGTCTCAGTACAAGCCCTATGCACAAATATAAACACAAGCCATCACTGACAGGATCAGCAGAGAAGCTAAGGCACAAGTGAACATGAAAACAAAAGGGTTCAATATTTGTATCTTGGTCAGAGATGAGACATATTGGCAAGGCAGTGTAGGGAAGTTTGTGCAGTTGCCTATGATGTATCTGTTCTGTGCAAAAATAGTTCTCTCTAGTTCTGGTACATTTCATGGAAGCTAAATTTACTTAAGAACCTGGAAAGCAATTCAACTACACTCCTGTTTGAAACTGACTACATTTATGACAACTAGACAACTCTCAGTCAAGCTGGAATGATGTTCAATTCCCCTTCTACTGGCTAGACAAACTTAGAAATGAAAAAGAATGTAAGAACATTAAAACAGCCATACTGGGTCAGACCAAGGTCCATCTAGCCCAGTATCCTGTCTTCTGACAGTGGCCAGTGCCAGGTGCCCCAGAAGGAATAAAAAGAACAGGTAACACTGCTCTACAGCCAAAATGCTTCTGAAATAAATGTAGTCAAACTTTACTAATTCTGGGTCACTGAGAACGAAAATGATGCTTAAAATTGTTGATTGGCTCTAGTTTTCAAGATATGCTATTGGGTCAGTATATGAGACCCTTGACTTAGGAATGGCAGAGGACGAGTTATAAAGGGAAGGGATCTCAATTTAAACCAGAAATGACTAAAATACATCTTTGATTGGATCTATGAATAAATCTATGAGGGTTTGGACAGTACTTGCTTTTTAGGCAAAACAATGAATGATGCAATCTGAAGCTGTTATTGCATCATACATGATATGAATTGCATCATGTTATTCCTAGAAGTCATGGATGATGCAATCATAACGAAGCTTACATCACTCTGCTGAACAAATTGCCCTATATCAGCTCTAGAAATCATACAGTGTCATGCTCTCTTATTTGTCAGTGTTTGATTTTGCAAAGGGACACATTTCTGTTTAGCCAAAGTGAGCAGAGATGCCTCGTACTTGTGTGAACAGTGCAGATCACCACAAATATAGCAGAAGTTAAGTAGCTTTTGCATCACAAAAGCGCAGTATAACCACTATGGTTAAGAAAGCCTATCACCTTTATTTTGGCTGCAAAATTGGAGATCAGGACCAGAGGTGGGCCCCACACATATGCTGCAATACTTGTGCAACAAATCTTCACCAGTGGTTGAACAGGAAAAGGAAATCTATGCCTTTTGCAGTGCCAATGATTTGGAGAGAGCCAACAGATCATACCAGCAATTGTTACTTCTGCATGGCGCCTCCAGTTGGGAAAGGTGTGTCAAAGAAGAAAAAAAGTGGACTGTGCATTATCCAAACATTCCATCAGCTATACGCCCAGTACCCCACGGAGAAGGACTGCCGGTTCCTGATGCACCAGAATCATTCTCACTTGAGTCAGACGAGGAAGAGGATGAAACTTCTGGTCCTGAACCATCAATGTCACAGGACCCACATTTTCTCCCATCCTCCTCCTCTGAACCACACCTCATAACACAAGGTGAACTGAATGACCTTGTCAGGGATTTGGAACTACCCAAGAGTAAAGCAGAGCTGTTGGGCTCCAGACTACAGCAATGGAAGCTCCTGGCAGGTGATATTAGGGTTTCCATGTTCCGTGACCGTCAAAAGGATCTTGTCCCATTCTTCTTCATGGAAGGTGAGCTTGTAGCCTGCAACAACTTCGATGGTGTGATGGTAGCCCTCAACATCGTGCACGATCCAGATGAGTGGAGACTGTTCATTGATTCATCAAAGACGAGTCTTAAAGCTGTTTTACTGCATAATGGCAATGTTTTGCCATCAATTCCAGTTGGTCATGCAGTCCATGTGAAGGAAACCTATGACAATGTGAAACAACTTTTGAGGTGCATAAACTATGACCAACATCAGTGGCAGCTTTGTGGCGATTTGAAGGTTGTTGCTCTCTTGCTTTGTCTGCAGACTGGATACACGAAGTACTGCTGTTTTCTCTGTGAATGGGATAGTCGTGCAAGAGATTCCCACTACATCAAGAAAGCTTGGCCACTCCGACAGTCATTGGAGCCTGGGAGGAAAAGTGTTCAGCATCCACCACTTGTTGAATCAAGCAAGATTTTGTTACCACCCTTACACATCAAGCTGGGTCTGATGAAGAACTTTGTCAAGGCCATTGACAAAACACAAGCAGCTTTCAAGTACCTCCGTGGAAAATTCCCAAGGTTAAGTGAAGCTAAGATAAAGGAAGGTGTCTTTGTTGATCCTCAGATTCGTAAACTTCTTCGAGATGATGCATTTGACCATGCACTGCATGGCAAGGAAAAAAGACTGCATGGAAAGCCTTCCAGTTAGTGGCAATAAATTTTCTCGGAAACAACCAGGCCGACAACTACAGGTTGTTGGTGGAAAACCTCCTCAAGGCATACAAAAGCCTTGGTTCCAACATGTCACTAAAGATACATTTTTTGCACTCTCATCTAGATTTTTTTCCACCGAACTGCGGAGCAGTGAGCGACAAGCACAGCGAGCGATTTCACCAGGACATTGCAACAATGGAGAAACGCTATCAGGGCAAATGGAGCCCATCAATGCTTGCAGACTATTGCTGGACAGTGACAAGAGATGCTCCATTTAATGAATACAAGAGACAAGCCAAGAAGTGCCGAGTAGACACTGAATAGGACTAAACTATGTACATAATAGTTTTTTGCCTTTTGTTTCATAATAAATTTTATTTATATAACCCTTTTGCTGATTTTTAAAGTGTTACATAAACAGGACAGGTGAAATATTATGTAAAGCAACCTTAAACACATGAAGACCTAGGTTTACAATTTATGATTAAAAACTCTACTATCTACACAATATATATAGAGAGATAAAATGTAAAAACTTAACTATCTTAGAAACAATAGCCAGTTGTTTTAATTGTCTTATTTGAATTCAGCACATCAAAATACATAATAAATAGCACATTTTATCTCTGAAGCAGACGACTTCTCAAAAATTGTAGACCAGTGTAATCATCAAGTGATCCATCCCTTGTCATTCATTCCCAGCTTCTGGCAATTACATGCTTGTTGACCCCTTCAAAGAATTCTAGTAGATTGGTGAGGCATGATTTCACTTTACAAAAACCATGTTGACTCTTCCAACAAATTATGTTTATCTATTTGTCTGACAATTTTGTTCTTTACTATATTTTCAACCAGTTTGCCTGGTACTGAAGTCTGGCTTACTGGCCTGTAATTGCCGGGATCACTTCTGGAGTGCTTTTTTAAAAATTGGCGTCACCTTAGCTATCCTCCAGTCATTTGGTACAGAAGCGGATTTAAATGATAGGTTACAAACTACAGTTAGTTCTACAATTTCACATTTGAGTTGCTTCAGAACTCTCGGGTGAATACCATCTGGTTCTGGTGTCTTATTACTGTTTAGTTTATCAATTTGTTCCAAAACCTCCTTTAGTAACACCTCAATCTTGAAAAAAGAACAGGAGTACTTGTGGCACCTTAGAGACTAACAAATTTATTTGAGCATAAGCTTTCGTGGGCTACAGCCCACTTCTTCGGATGCATAGAATGGAACATATATTGAGGAGATATATATACACACACACATACAGAGAGCATGAACAGGTGGGAGTTGTCTTACCAACTCTGAGAGGCCAATTAAGTAAGAGGAAAAAACACTTTTGAAGTGATAATCAAGATAGCCCAGTACAGACAGTTTGATAAGAAGTGTGAGAATACTTACATGAGGAGATAGATTCAATGTTTGTAATGGCTCAGCCATTCCCAGTCTCTGTTCAAACCTAAGCTGATTGTATCTAGTTTGCATATCAATCTTGGACAGTTCCTCAGATTTGTCATCTAAACAGAATGGCTCAGGTTTGGGAATCTCACTCACATCTTCAGCCGTGAAGACCGATGCAAAGAATCCATTTAATTTCTCTGCAATAGCCTTATCGTCCTTGAGTGCTCTTTAGCATCTTGATCATCCAGTGGCCCCATTGGTTATTTAGCGGGCTTCTTGCTTCGGATGTACTTCGATTTTTTGCTATTATTTTTTTTTGAGTCTTTGGCTAGCTGTTCTTCAAATTCTTTTTGGCCTTCCTAATTATATTTTTACACTTCATTTGCCAGAGAGTTTGTGCTTTTTATTTTCATTAGAATTTAACTTCCACTTTTTAAAGGATGCCCTTTTTGTGTCTCACTTCTTTTTTTACTTTATTGTTTAGCCACGGTGGCAGTTTTTTGGTCCTGATTATGTTTTTTAATTTGAGGTATACATTTAAATTGAGCCTCAATTATGGCATCTTTAAAAAGTTTCCATGCAGCTTGCAGGGATTTCACTTTTGGCCCTGTACCTTTTAATTTTGATTTAACTTCCTCATTTTTGTGTAATCCCCCTTTCTGAAATTAAATGCTACAGTGTTAAGCTGCTGTGGTGTTCTCCCCACCACAGGGATGTTAAATTTAATTATTTTATGGTCACTATTACCAAGCGGTCCAGCTATAGTCACCTCTTGGACCAGATCCTGCACTCCACTTAGGACAAAAATCAAGAATTGCCTTTCCTCTTGTGGGTTCCAGGATTAGCTGTTCCAATAAGCAGTCATTTAAGGGGTCAAGAAACTTCTTCTCTGCATCCCGTCCTGAGGTGACACGTACCCAGTCAATATGGGGATAGCAGAAATCACCCATTATTATTATTATTATTATTATTTTATAGCCTCTCATCTCCCTGAGCATTTCACAGTCACGATCACCATCCTGGTCAGGTGGTCAGTAATACATCTCATCTGTTATAGTCTTATTAGAGCATGGAATTACTATCCATAGAGATTCTATGGTACCGTTTGGTTCATTTAAGATTTTTACTTCATTTGATTCTTTCACATATAGTACCATCTCCCACCAGCATGACACTTTGTCCTTCCGATATATTTTGTACCCTGGTATTACTGTGCCCCATTGATTATCCTCCTTTAACCAAGTTTCTGTGATGCCTATTGCATCAATAGCCTCATTTAATATGAGGCACTTTAGTTCACTCATCTTATTATTTAGACTTCTAGCATTGGTATATAAGCACTTTAAAAACTTGTCACTTTTTAGCTATCCTCTATTACATGATGTAATTGAATGCGACTCTTTCATTTGACTTTTTCTCATCAGATCCTACCTGTATTTTTATCATCTTCCATCTTCTCCTCTTTACTAGGAAATAGAGAATCTCCATTAATAGATCTTCCCCTAAAGGATGCCTCTGTCCGAACTACATGCTCCTCTGCACCTGCCAGCTTTCCCCCAGCTCTTAGTTTAAAAACTGCTCTATGCTGGCACTTAAAATTAAAAAGGTCAATCTGGTTCCATTTTGATTTAATTTAATTTAGCATTTCAGAGAATGCTACCACGGAGGTCCTGGACCTCAAGTCACCCCTCTACCAATACAGGATGGTTCCTTCTATGCATTCTCTTTTGTTTCATAGTTGTTTAATAGTTCCGAAGCAATAAAGCTTCCACCACTTTCCACAAGAGCCTTTAAATGTAATATTCTGCCTACCAGTAAGATGTTCCTAATATTTAGCCTGAATTGCCCCATTTTATAATATCACCCATTACTGCCCTTATACAGTAACTCCTTGCTTAATGTTGTAGTTATGTTCCTGAAAAATGCAACTAAGTGAAATGATGTTAAGTGAATCCAATTTCGCCATAAGAATTAATGTAAATGGTTAGGTTCCAGGGAATTTTTTTTCACCAGACAAAAAACTATATATTATATAGATATACACACACTGTGTGTTTTAAACAAACAATTTAATACTGTTCACAGCTATGATGATTGTGAAGGTTGGTTGAAGTAGTGAAATTAGAGGGTGGAAGAGGGAGGGATATTTCCTAGGGAATGCCTTACTCCTAAATGATGAACTAGCACTCGGCAGAGCCCTCAAGGGTTAACACATTGTTGTTAATGTAGCCTCTCACACAAGGCAGCACGAACATGAGGGAGGGGAGACAGCATAGCAGACAGGGACAGACACACACCTTGTGTGTGGGAGAGAGATGCACACTGCCCCTTTAAGTAAGCTGACCCACTCTTAAGTGCACTGTCTTTTTAAGTGGATCGGGAAGTTGAGATAGCAGCTGCTGCCCCAAGCTCGCTGTCTCTCTCCCTCCGTGTCCCCTCCTTGCTCTATATGGAGAAGGGGTAAGGGGGGTGCAGGAGCAGGGGGACACCCTGACATTAGCCTCCCCCCTTCCCAGCAAGCAGGAGTCTCTGAGAGCAGCTCCAAGGCAGAGGGCAGGAGCAGCACATGGCAGTGGGGGGAGGGACAGCTGAACTGCCACTTGATAGCCTGCTGGGCTGGCTGCAGCACATGGAACTTAGGGGAGCGGGGGAGTTGATAGGAGGGCTGCTGGTCCACCCTGGTTACAAGCCCCCACCAGCTTACTGCAACACGCTGTTCTTCCTGCAAGCAGTGGACAAAGCTGGCAGCTGCCAGATAGCTCAGTGGTTTGAGCATTAGCCTGCTAAACTCAGGGTTGCGAGCCCATCCTTGAGGGAACCAATGAGGGAACTGGGGTTAAAACAAAAAAAACCTCTCTGGGGATTGGTCCTGCTTTGAGCAGGGGGTTGGACTAGATGGTCTCCTGAGGTCCCTTCCAACCCTGATATTCTATTCTATGTTCCCTAATTGATCAGCAACGAAACAACGTTAACTGGGATGACTAAATGAGAAGTTACTATACCAATCTAAATATTTCCATCTTTCATATGCTTGTAGAGGACTGTTATACTCTCTGCCCCCTTCTCATCACTGCTTAGCTATATATTTAGCTTTTAATCTTTCATTATAAAATCAGCCCTGCCCCACACTCCACTTTTGTTGCATATTGGAAAAATGAATAAAGGAGAGAGCATGCAGTAAACTGCGAGCCCACAACTAAACATTATATTCCAGGTGTAATCTCACTAGAGGCATACAGAAAGGGATTGTTTTAGCCAATTACATATTAATATAAGTTGCTGTCCAAAGATCTCTTGCCATTACTACTTTCCAGGTTTATCACTCCAATTGATTATATGGGTGTAGGGGAAGTTTTGACCAGATGTATTGGCTTGTATTACCAAAATGAATAATTATTTCTTACTTGCATTCTCTCTCCTTTCACTAATGCGCCGAACTAGGATCAAGGGGTCCCTTAGAGATTAAACAATGATACTTCAGGGTTTTTTATTTAATGCCTTACTTGTATCATAACATCAGCAAGTTTTGTACATTACTGCAATCTTTTAGCTATTTTGCTTATTTTGCACGTGAAGTCCAGTGTACAGTGCCACTGAAGTACTATTAGGAAGATTTATACAGGTCAAGTCCAAACAAGTCAACAATGTGTGTGGATGGGAAGAAGCAGAGTAGATGGTTGCTATGTCTGTCATCCCTTTCCAGGGAGGCCAAGCACTCACCTAGCAATTCTAGAATATTACAATTCTAGATTTTGTGTCATCTTCGATTTCACTTTTTTAAAGGAAGAGAGAGACTAGATTACCCTCAACAATGTTGGGGTTTTAGTTGTTGCTCGCTAGACTGCTATAGAATGTTGGCTATGATGGTCAGAGAAATGCCACATACTGCACTTTTTAAAAAATGTAAGTTTTTACTATCTGTATCTCTACAGTGCCTACCACAATGAAACCCAATAAAAATAAAAATGTATTCATTTTGGGGAAAATCAGAGTGTCCTAATTACTGCCCTGAGAGGAACAGCCATTCAATTAGTAAGTGAAATTAAATGCCACTGTTAGCAGCCACCATACTAGAAGTTGATAGGATGCAACAGAATTAAGAGAAAAATCCCACACATTGCATTCAAATCACCCTTCTTCATGCTTTAAATTTTACTTCAGTACATTTCTAAACTAATCAGAACTTTTAACCTCACCAATTAGTCATTATTTTCATTTCCCACAGTAATGCACACAGTTAAAATTGCTCAAAGCTGTCATTGTTTCAGCCCCTCCATATCATGAAAAGACAAGATGGTAGTATAATTACTAATTATCTATCAATATGAGTTACAGTTCTGTTGAAGGGTAGAGAAAGCCAAAGAGACTGCCAACCTCATACCACAAAAAGTAATAAGATAGTGTTGGAGGGAAAATGGGTTTGAGCTTATAAATAAATCCTGAAAGTGGAAGCAAGGTTTAAAATTTACCTTGAGGGGACAGAGAAATAGGACTGGTGGTGAAGTTAACTAACCTTTTATTTATCCAGTCATCTGAAACAGAAAAGAAAGAGCAAGCTTCTTTAAACAGACAAAGCCAAAGTAGATGCATTGCAAGAGGCACTATAATAAATTTAAGAAAAGCCTGAAGTTAAAAAGGAAAAAATGAGGCCCTATGAATCCAGTTCACCCTCTCCCCTACCCACTACACTGCAGATTTGAAGCAGAAGTGGGTAATTCACACTTATACTGTTCACTGAGCTATTGCATAGCTTCTAGCAAGTCACAAGTACTGTGAACACTTACTTTAATCTTTTCCATATTGAGCAAACATTTTTTAAAAGGACAGCATGAATAGAATATATTTTAAGCATTTGCTGGCATTTTTCTACAGCAGTGTCCTAGCTTTGTTTCTGTATTAAATTATCAGTTTGTCCCTCAGTATCATATGAAGTATGCAAATTTAGTGCTGGTTAATATTTTATCCACACCTCTCATCTCTCCTATATAAAAGGATACGTGTTTCCTTAGATCTGACATTTACTTCAGTTTGACATAACCATCCCTGTAAATTATTGTTAATACTAGATTAGGAATTTATGAAGGAAGGTTATCAAATTTGGTATATCGTTTATAGTTGCCTGCAATACCAATATTTTTAATTTCCTTTTGCATCGTTGTTCCAATATCTGAGTCTTAGAGAGAGAGAGAGAGAGAGAGAGAGAGAGAGAGAGAGAGAGTGTGTGTGTGTGTGTGTGTCTCAAGAATTAACAAACAAGTCCAACCTATCATGCTTACCAGTGTAATCTTTCAAAGGGCAAGTGAAAACAGGCATGGATGTAGTGCCTTAGCCCTGGTGAGTTATGAACACTGTTTTTGTACAAAGCTAACAGCACTTCCTCCTGCATTCTCCTCAAAAGTTCCAGGTTTTCCGTCTCTGTGGTACAGTGATTGCAATTCACTCATGCAAACTTAAAGCCTACAGCTTATTGCAAAGCCACGGTGTACTGCACATTTGGTTGGAATAAACTTGTGGTGTTAACTAGTATTTCCTTAGGTTTCATATTTTAGGTATATTTTCCTCCTAACCTTCAACCCTTTTACCTGCAAAAGGAAGTATTCATGCACTCAGATATACAGAAATTGACATTACCAACAAAGAGATGGTGATAGTGAGTAACAAACTTCAATATAACCAAAAATTCCTAGCTATGCATTTGAGCAATACCTCATAAAAATCTTAGTCTGTGCTCCGTCCTCTTAAATAAAAACAACAGTATGAGAGATACAAAAAGTCTAGTTGGTAAGGGTAAGAAAACACAAAAATGCATATGTATCTACAAAGAGCTTATCAAGATAGTATAACCTTGAATTCTGTAAATTCTATTTTCAATTAAGTATTCCACACAATTTAACTCAAAACTTGAGAAATTCAGTATATGTAAAGATGCAATAAATATTATAAACGGCATATTTAAGGGATTTGTTTATTTTTGGTTTACAAACAAAGGCACCCAATGTTTCTATTGATGACTTATAAAAGCTTACAGATTTAACATTTCTTTTAGAGTATCTGTTCCTATGGCAGAAAATCCCATTATAGGAAAAAGCACTTTTCCCTTGGTCCCATATTTTAAATACCGGTATACCCGTTTAATGACCATCTGTTTTCAGACTGCTCTTCCTCCTACTTAACATGTCAGATTTCACTGTTATTTAGTGAGTTACAGGACACATTAACCTTACGGTATCAAAATATAGATCCAGTATGTTCTCATTAATATTTATATTTCTGGAAACAGAAAACTGCAAACATTAATACGAAAAAAAAAAGCAAAAATATAGTGTCCTGTATGGAAAAAAAGTGCCTTCAGATACAATTTTAATGGCGGATTCATGTGGAATGACAGACTAAATGTACTTAATGTGATAAGTCACTATCATGGATTAAACAGGGTGACTGATGAATTTGTGTATGAAACAAAAATAGTAATCCACAGCTAATCATAGTCTCAATTATAAAGAAAAGCCTGGGGTTTTTAAATGGTTAAGTTTACATGGAAAAGATTAGAGATTCTTATGCTCAAAATGATGCAATTACTTCAGTCATTTATTCATTCAATAGCAGAGATTCCTTTAAAGAGTGCTATGGACAAGAAAAATCAACTCAGTGGCTTCATAGTTCTCAGTTGCTCAGTTTAAAGGAATTATCATTAAAGGAACTATGTAAAAAACAAGTTATGGTTACAGAGAGAAAAAGTTGTTTAACTATTAATTTCACAATCTTGATATATTTGGGCCTCTTTCCAAGTTCACCCACATACCAAGAACAGAAAAGGTGGGTCATTAGATTCCAGGCACTTTCTGCAGAAAATCTACATTTCATTAACAGTATATTTTCAAGTCCAATAACAGAAGATGCACAGGGAGGCAGCTATGACAAATACATTAGGAATATTACAGTTAAGTGTAACATTTCGAATCACAAAAGCCACAATTTATTGTAGTTTCAACCATTGTTGGAGGTCTCTCACACTTCATGGTGTGATCCTAAACCATTATAGTTTTGTATCACTGTAAAGAATATACACACAAGTATCTTTAAAAGGAGGTAAGGTTTTAAGTACTTACTACAGAGTATTTAGCTTCAACAAAGGAAGCTGTTCTCTTTCCAAAATTAGATATACACCCATGTGAAATAAAGTGTTTTCCTTTCAAGTTAGCTTTTCATAAGAACAGCAAAATAAGCTCATTGCACACTTACTTCAAATGGAAAAGAAAACAAATATGTATATATGTTTTATGTAATTTTTGTATGATTAATTCAAAATTTACCTTTCCAGGCATATTCAAAAACACATACTGGATTTAAGTACAGCACAAACTGATCATTTTAATGAGAACATTCCATGTAGGTGTGCAGGTCAGTGTGTCAAATAAAAGCAATGTTAAAAATGTTTTAAAATAGAATTCTAGGCAATTGAGATATAAAGGGAAATTCATTAAGTGTTACATTAAAATAGAATTCAGCTGTTTCTTGCAGTTATTCAATGCATATTTCTCCTGCTAAAACAAAATAGACATGCAGAAAAATAGATTTCTTCAATTTTAGCTAAGAGTTTGCTACTAAATATTGTAAACTTAAAAAATTCTTTATTTAAGATGTGTAGGATTCCTCTTCTCCCTACCTCCCCAGTGAAATGCAGGTTTGTGTTGGATCATTTTTTATGTGTTTTTTGCAAGTACGTTAACTTCAATCCTTCACGTAGTAAGAGAATTTTGTTGAGATTATGATTATGGAAGATAGCATACTTTGCTAAACCATTTTTATCTGACGGAGAATATACAATTTGTCTTAGCCAACCAGAACTTAAATATTCTATGAATAATACAAATAGTAGCAAATAATATAGAAATTCCTCTGGAAGAGGTTATTCTTGAACTAGGTGTGTAATTATTGTCTCTGTGTTCCTGATCTAGCCATCATCTAGGGTGAAGAAATTCAACAGCTTGCATCTCTGTTCTTTTCACGGTTATTGTTCCTTTCCTTTTATTTCTTTTTTCAATAAAAGGATTGATTCTGCTTTCAGACATGCAAATGGTTTTCACTGACTTTAATGGGAGTTTCATGACAGTATATAAGGGCAGAATTAATCAGTGTGTGCATTTTGAAGACTAGATCAGACAACTAGCCTTTCAATTAAGAGAGATGCATTTATTTTAATGAAGGAGTCTTCATCATATCCTTACAATCTTTGAGGAAGGAAGTGAGGGAAAGGTGATAAAAGTCAAGAACAGAACAACATAAGGAGCTATCAGTAATTTACAAAGATCCACAGTCACTCATATGGGCTTGTAAGGGGACAAAACTAACTAATATAGGATAATCTCAAATAAATAGGTCTACAAACTGAGTCAATATTTTGTTGTTCTTACTGAATGTGCCTATTTACAGTAAAAATTAAAATCAGAAGTTAATTGTTAAGGCAGATTTCAATCAAATGCATTCCAGAATTGCACAGTAATATTGGCCAATAATCCAAATGTTTCTGCCTAGGCCAAAGAGTTAAACTTGCTGTGGATAAATTTTTGTTTGTAATGCTAACACATTTGTCTAATGCCAATTTGATCCAGTATTCAACTGTTTTATTCTTTAAGTTTTTATCGAATACACAATTAAACATTACATATACTGTACTGTATATTTCACACTCCAGGTCTAAGATGATTTCATGTTTTTACAAAAGATGAGATGACTAAGTACATTTTACAGGCTTTGTGCAGTTAGACCACCATATGCATAGATGTCCTAATGCTAAAATTCTTCTCTTCAGTATCTCATAGTACTGGATGCTCTAAAGTAGGAGAGGAACTTGTAACACAGACTAACCACGAAGTACCAGATGTTTCTCGCCATTTGTGATCTTGCAATAAAGATACGCCAGATCAGGATCACAAGGACTGTATTGAAGCCATAACGTATGTTCCTTAACCTGGGAAAGAATTAAAGAAATATAAAAACTGTAAGTGTTGAGAAAACACTGAGCTGTGCACATGAAAGATGCTATAGAAGTGCAACCTCTAATTTATTATGGAATTTAAGGCATTCCACGCTTCTCACACCCCAAGTTGCACTGTGGGCCAAATTAACTGAACGAAGGGGCAGCAGCTCATCTGCAGTCATCTCAGAGGGCTGGGACCAGACTTAATTATTGAGAAAGGGGCTTGGCAGGAATGGAGAGGAAAGCCACATAACTGGGTTAGTAACTGTACTACAGAATAAATGGAAATATAATATGCCAACAGTAAAGGGTATTTATCAAGCAAATTCAAGGCCAACACATGGTCGTTTTCCCATGTATTTTTTAGAAAGGACACTAATCCTTAGTTTCCAGAGCATGCACCATTCATTTCTTTAACAGGTTTAGCATACACAGTACTGACTGACTGTGGCTGACAAAAAAAAAAAAAATTGTAGGTTTTTCAGCTATGGGGACCCTAGAACTCACCTACAACTTTAGACTTACTCCTTTCGAAGACAGAATCTCAGACCAATTTTAAACGCTTAAAAATTTAATTTTCTTTGTAATACATCTCTGAAGGTAGGTAGTCTTCAGAGGTGTGAATCCAAGATGGTGGCCCTAAACCATGTAACAGGACTTTGTAGCTTCTCTAATCTGCTGTCATTCGGTTTTTGCTCTTTTTTTATTTAAAATAAGCACAATTAGTATGAGTATTGCAGACATAGCTCAAAAAACAAAATGCAGTCAAATAGACACAATACAACTACTTCACGCTCTAGATCGGCTGAATCATTTGCCTGTTTGCAGCCTCTTTAAAAAAAAATAGTTATAACACTATTTGTATCATGTAAAAAGTGTTCTCTTGCTCCCTGACTGGAGAGAGATCTGTTCTTAAGGTAGACCGATGTAATTAAATTGATTCTCCTCTTTACAAAGCTGGATAAACTGCTTGGTGAATTTTAAAACTACTCTGTTGGCCAAACAGATCCTTCTTCACACCAAACAAAAACAAAAAAAGACATTGTGACTCTTACAACTTTTAAGCACTGTAAAAGTTGCACTGAAATCTACATATCAAGAAAACTAAGTTTATGAATTTCCAGAGCACATATCACTGTAACATCTGGACAAAAATATTTAAATGTTCTCATAATCAGCTGTGTAGGATTTACATATAAAGGTAGTGGGGATTACAATACAACTTTACACGTGGAGATACTATGGGACCTCTATAGTAACACAGAAGAAAAGTTACTGACAAAGGAAGCCATTCAGTTTGTGATAAACAAGTGTTGCTCAGTATCTGAATGGGAGATGCTGAAGATGGTCAAAGCTGCCTTAATGCAAGTGATTTAGTGGCTTTTTGTTTATTTTCACATAGTGTCCAATTCATCTAAGCGCCATAACTGTAGCTACTATATTACTGTGCTTCCAGACACTAGGTGACACCAAGTTCTCGTCTCACTCTTCCTTAGTAACTGGCGGCAGAACTGCTCAATAGACAAAGCTCTGGTGATCTTTAACTGGCTCTTCTGCTGTGCAGCTCAGTCTTTTCTTTACCTTACTAGAGACAAGATATAGTAGCACAATGCTCCTCCCATCCTCTGCCAGAATGGCCAGAAAGGGTAAAAATGGTTTTACTGATTACAACCTGTGTAGAACTGGTATGTTCTGCATGCAGATTGGTCAGACCACTCAGAAATAAAGTAGGCCAACCTCTTTCATTCATTAAGTCCTAACAATTTCACATATTGAAAGGGGTAGAATTCATTGACTACTGAATTTGGATAGTAACCCAGTTGGCACTGTGAAAGCAGATGGAAGGAAGGATCCCAGCCAAAGCTCAGGTACCCAGGAAACAGAAATGAAATTGCTTTGCATGCCATTTTTTCCAAAGCTGGTATTTGCCCACCTACTGCAGTGCAGTTACTGTTTCATGTCATAGCCAAATGTGTCTCTCTCCATGACACGAAATCCAGGTCATTCTCTTACTCCCACACTGCCAAAGCCTATCCATTCTCCATCCAGGGAAACAGTTCTATGCAGTAGTAGTTTATCTGAAGGGCCAATCCTCTGCTAAGCCCCCACATCGGTCCTAGATTCAAGAAGTAGATTCCTTCAAACTCTAGGCAGCTGTATATGCCTAACCAGGCTCCCAGTCCGGACTGAACACCAGACCTGAGAAAAAGGACACTCCAGAGCCCAAACCTCTTTCAGCTCAGAAAGAAAGTTTTCTATATTAAAGTCTACCTCTGACTGAAGCATTCCTAATACTAAACTGGACAGAACAGTTCTCATGGCATTGCCCATTGTATGGAGGCGTGGGGGGGCGATGTCAGGGGGGGTGAGGTGGGAGAACAGAGGAGCTAAAACAGAAGGACTCAGCAGACAGCAGAACCAGTTCAGAGAGTGGCTCCTCTACTCCGAAGTGAGGGAATACAAGACAGACCCTTTCATTTCCACACAGAACCAGTCTTCCAAAGCATTACAATGAACTCTGATAAGAATGGATTGATCACTTGGTCAGTCAGAGGGGGAATAGATTACACCATTAGAATTATATTAATAAAGCATGATTAAGCCATAGGACAAGAAGGGACAGCAGTAGACAAGGAAAGAAAAAACAATATGCAGAAAGGGTAATATATGAAGAAAGAACTGAAATGCAAACCTACTTCTTCAAGTGTTTCCTAGCTGCAGGGAGACCAGACATTTCCTCATTCAATACATATTTCTTAGTTCCCATACAGTAGTTCTCCATGTATTCTGCCCAGTGTAACTGTCGAACATCAAAATTAAACACCTACATAAAAAGAGAACCTAATGGTTAAAACTTGAGAGAAAAAATCATTAACTTTACACTTCAGTCTCATAACACAAGAACAAAAACTGACATGTCACGGTCAGATATCTCCATCACAAAATGACTGCAAGGAAATAATTGTGTCCTGTGCTTTCCCAAAAAAACCCAAAGTCCAAAGATCTAGATTTTATTTTCTGGCTCTACCACAGGCTTAATGTGTGACTTTCAGCAAGACCGCTAATGACTCAGTGACTCATTTTTCCCATCTGGAAAATTTCTTAGAAGTGTGTTGCTTTGCTAGTTTGCTTGGTGTTATGGGGTTTGTGGGTATGTCTATATTGCAATTAAAAACCCATGGCTGGCCCATGCCAGCTGACTTGGGCTCACGGGGCTCAAGCTAACAGGTTGTTTAACTGTGATGCAGGCGTTCAGGCTGCAGCCTGGGCTCTAGGACCCTGCACATCTACACCACTGTGAGCCCAAGTGTAGACAAACTGTCTAAGGAGGCCTAGGCATTTATACTATTGATTTCCATTGTGATGTGTTCAAATTGATGGCATTTACGTTATTCTTTAGTATTATTTAACGCCACAATAGATTGAATGGTCTAAGATTTTGTTATTTTAGTCCTTCAGCCATTTTCTATGTCACCTATGCAGTTCTTTTAAAACACTTGACTTGTAGAACTTTACATTCTGTATGTATTCTATGTGGTTACCACCTAGGAGTTTCTTCATCACTCTGGTAGCTTTAGGAACTTAATTTTTCAGTGTGGATTTCTGGATTCCGTAATATCAAAATAGTCTGTGATGGCAGTCATGGCAAGTCTCATAAAACACTACAATTTTCCAGAGGTTTTAACCTTACAAATGCTACAGATTTCCGATAACAGAACTAGAGAGATCATCACAAGGGCAAAAGTCAAGTAAACAGTTCTGTAAGCTGGAAAAATGTCCTTGGTAATTTATCCAGATTCATAAAGTTGATATTACATATGTTAACTCCTTAGCATCCATGCTGCCAATTCACAAAATAAGCAGCTTCACAGTTCACTTGGATCACTGGAAAATATCAGGAAAAATAAACCCCCTAGAACTGAGGAGACAGTCTCCTCTCTCCTCCTCCCAACAATTTATCTTAACTCAATATTAAAAATATTGAGAAGATGAACATACATTTTAAGACATGCCTATAAAATGCAAATGTACTGTCAAACAATCTAGAAATAAAACTTTCTAGTGCCAATATGAATTATGTTTGAAAGCTCTCAAAATTAAAAGTTATGATTTAAAATGTTTAAGATGACATATTTTCATTTCACATCAAGAAAGAAAGTCCATTATTTAACTTTCAATTTGTTCAAAAATTACTTTGGGCACATTCTTCAATTTTAGGAAACTTCTCTATAGGCAAAGGCTATTTGGTGGCTTTGCAACAATCCAAAGTATATTCCTATTCCCCTTGAAGGTCAGAACAAGAGACTAGCAGTCCAGAATTGCTTAGTTAAGGAAGATGATCTGGGATTAAGTTTGAACACACAGATACCAATTGACTGTTCTGTTTATACTTTTTGATCAAAGTGCAGTGTGTCCACTCTCCCATTAAAATCTGCACAGCCTTCAAACTTAAAATCAAACCACCACCACCACATCTCTAGTTTAATGGAAGAGAAGTAGCTGCACTAGGTTTTGCTAGTTATTTCAGACATTTTACCCTGAGTTTTGGAATGATTTTAACTTTTAATAGGTTTTGGGAACATGATTCTTTATCATTTGCTTTGTCTAGGTTACTTTCATTTAGTGTCACTCAATAATATTCACAGGATATTTTATATAACATCAATGTTAATCAATGTAATACTGTTTTTATTTTACATTGCTTTACCAATTGCATGTTTATCTTGCTCTTTACTAATTGTTTTAATTAACTTTCAGGTTTTGCACCTCACCATTCATTTATGATTGCATACACATGCTCTAGTCCACCTTCATCCAGATTGAGCATGCATGCACACACATCCGATCAAAGGAGGAGGAAGGAATAGAAGAACAGAGAGCTCAATTTTTAGTTGAAAAAAAAATGGGGAAGGAAATCAGTTCAAAGCCTCCAAACCAAAATAAAACATTTTTGACCAATGAAAGTGCTTCCATCTAGGGGTGTGTGGGTGTGGGTGTGGATGTGTATATATTTGGATATGAACCTATAAGATTCTGAGGAACAGTATCTTCTGAGGACTTTCAATGGGCTTGTTCAAATGGGATGGTCTTCTAGTGAAGAACTGTATTAGCATCCACAATGCTGGCCACAACTGACCAGGACAAACAGATTTTAAGCATCATGTCTGCTAACTCAGCTCTTCATAATACCATTTAAACATGATGAAATCATCTAGTAAAGACCAGTCCAAGGGGAGTTGTAGGTGCTCAGCACCAACCAGTATAAAATAATGCTACTTCTGTTCATGATAAATGAGGCTTAGTTACCATTTAATAAAAAAGTGTTTGGAGTTCCTCAGATAATTTGCATTCTTTATAGTGAGTTTATTATAATTACGTTTTCCCCCTCTCCGTCTTAGATGCGCTTTTTCAGAGTGCATCTTACCAAGTTTACAAAGTGCTAGATTACGTACTTAAGATACATGTACTCCACAAATGTATCCTTGCTGTAGAAGACATTCAACAGGTAAAAGAACCATATATTCCTGCTTTAGCAACATCTTTCACACTATCTGAAGACCACTTGGTAACTCAGGAAGAAGACAAGAAATTTTGCATAATTCCCCCCCCCCCCCCCCCCCCCCCCAAAATCAGTGCTGAAGACTGGGTTAGGTTATGCCAAAACTTTACTTAGAGAAAGAACCAGTTGCCATGTTTGGCTTCTTCTGCTGCAGTCTGAGTGTATGTAATCACATTAGTGAGAACAAAAAGGCCCAGACACATACTAAACAAAGACAACTGTGTCAGAAGAGACACAGAGCAATTAAAGTTATTTAATTTTAACTGCACTTTCTGAATTTTGGTCCAAGAGCCTTATTACTGCTATATAAAGCAGTCCTTGAAAGAGATCAACCCAGGGCTGATAAAAAACCTGGAGCTTGTTCTCTTTGTTCCTGGACTTATGTACTTTGTACGAAATGAGTAAACAAGCATATATCTGTGGTCTCAAAGATTGCTGAGATGCTTCTCAAACATTTTCTTGTTTTGGAAAAAGACTGGGATTGTAATAGAAGAGTGACTCCTGATCTTTTTCCAGGCCCTGTCCCTAGAAGCAAGACTGTTTTAAATATTATTGTTGCTAGAAGATTTCAGCATGGTTTCCCCTAAATAAAGTGGATGTGGATTTATTTTTTGTCTGAAAACTATATTAAAGCTCAGCTAAGGCATTCACCCACATCACTTATTTTAATCCATGTTAGAAAATAGTTCTTAGACTCAAATTTAGGTTTTTTATTTGTTTGGACTAGACTGAACAAGAAAGTATTGAGCCAAGTCATTTATTCAGGCCCCGGCAAAGGTCTGCAATCACTGTGACACATCATTGACAAACCTCTAGAAAGTGGCTCCTTCATTAAATTAATCCAAAAGGCATAACTTTACACTCCTATAGGCCAGATTCCTCTATAAAAGCAAATTTTTCTTGGGCATCAGCATACAAGGGAATTTGCCAATTGAGAGAAGTCCAGAGTGCTTATGAATTTTGCACTCCCCAATAGGTCCAACGGGTCCTCTAGTCAGGTTGTATATGTCAGGTTGGGTAATAGCATTTAACCTCCTAAAGTCCACACACAACCTCAAGGTTTTTATCCTTTTTAAGTACCATCACAATAGGAGATGATTCCAAGGGGCTTTTTGATTTAATAATCACCCCCATATCCAGCATGCTTTCCGCTTCCTCCTGAATTTCCTTCTGCATGTCTCTGTTAGCATAATACGCTTTGCTAGGAGAAGGGCATAGCCCTGATTTTCAATGGAATGGACAATCTTGTCAGTTAAACCTGGCTGGTTGGAAAATATCTGTCTGTGGTGCTTCAAAAGGGCTAATCTCCTGCTTCTGGATTGGGATCAAACTCTCCACATCTCAGTGCTCTCCAAAAGAATCTCTTCCTTAGTCTCCCTGACCAAATCAATTGAAGGGGCAGTAAATGTTCCCTCATCAGCACAACAAATCATATTCACTAGCATTCTCCCTTTCATGGTAAGCTTTCAATCTATTGACATGTATAGTTTGTACAGCTCCCCTTCCATAGCACTTCCTTACATCATAAATGACCTTATTCACTCGATCATCTGAAAAGGTCCTTCCCAAAAATCCTGCATTTTGTTTTTCTTCACTGGAATCAACTCTAACACCAAATATCCTCAGTCAAAAGATCTTTCTTCAGCATGCCTGTCATACCAAGAGGTCTCAAAAGGCTGACCCCTTTTTCAAGGTTCTGCTGCACAAAATCCATCATAGTCTTTAAATTCTCTTTAAAAAGAGTGACTACTCCCCTACAGGCTGGCCTATCTCCTCTGTACTGCCCTCCCAAGAGCTTTGAATAAAATCTAGGGGTATCCCCGCATCTCCCATAAAGTAGATTAAAGGGGGCTTCTCGTGGAGGTGGAGTACACAAATCGATGGGAGAGCGCTCTCCCATCGATTTAGCATGTCTTCACCAGACTCACTAACTTGACACTTGCTGCAACAATTGCAGCAGTGCTGATCTAACAGTAAGTGTAGACATGCCCTAAGTGTCCTGCAAATGGGCAATCATAGGTTAACTGCAGCAACTCTCCTCTGTATTTCTCAGGTACTATCACCTGTTCACAAACCTCAACATAAAGCCTCTTCTTCCCTATGGGAGCCACTCTATATAACAAACCTTCTAGATACAAATCCACCCTTTCCTTCCCCAGCTCGGGTATTATTCTGAGCTGCAACACTCTCTTGATCCAGAGAAGGATCAGCTTGTTGTGCCTGCATAAACTCCTTCTGAATCTCATTTAAGTTCAGAGCAGATTCTGGCAAAGCGGTGGAATTTTCCCAATTTCTCCTCTGAAGACAAACTGGTACTCTCAGCAAAGGACTGAGGGTATTCCCCCAGCCTGCCCTGCTGCCCTCCCTCCTGTCCACAGACAAAGCAGATGAATTAGAGGCACACTCTTTCTGGCTGCAGGCTAGAACATTAACCTGCTTAGACGTGGCTAAAATGCATCACTTATTAAAATACAGTTAGGAAGCAAATTCCTGATGCCTACAATGACCTCACCTTTAAAATCCTCCTGTTCAAGGTAGATCTTAGCCAGAGACACGGGTACAGAGAACTCAGCCAAAACCAATATATTTAAACTCTCATCAGGGAGTTTATCTTCCTCCCTTACCAAAAACTTTCCTTAACCAAAGAACTTGGGACGCTGTGTCCCTCCAGCTCTTACAATCTATGCCATTTACTTTAGCATCCTTAATAAACCCTTCATTAGCTTCCCAAGATTCAGTCCTAATATAGTTCACTGGGCCATTCACCTCCTCTATTGCTGCCATGGGGCAATGATAGTGGCACTCACAGTGGGGGTTGTGGGTGTGGATTGTAGGGTGCATACTATACAGTTTCTCAAAATGTGGCCAGGTACTGCAACTGGGCCTGTTCCCCTGCAGCGTCTGTGGAAGCAGGGCCCTTGGACCCCTGGTCAAAGCTTATGAGCAAAGCTCTCAATTCCTAATCTGAGGCTTTTAATGGGCTATTCCCCTATTTTTACATAACTTTCCAAAGCCTTTTGTGTCAAGACCATGATATGACTGTGATTTACTAATTGTGACTAATCTTTAAGCCTTAAACTCTCAAAAGTTTAAATTTAAACTTTTAACAGCACTGGCGTTATGATCTAGAAGCCCAATTGACACCAATTGTCACACCATCTGGAGTGACTCATGACTATGCGTGCCAACCTCAGGGTGAGTGTTAAAAAGCAGGGCAGACACCCCAAACTGGTGGTATGTTCTATAATTAGAATTCACCAACCCAGTAACAAATGTGACCTCCTAAAGCACTATAACAGTCTTATCAGGGCGTCACAGACAGTCCCCTTGGGCATTCCAGTCTATCTTGCCACCCAGACATGCTGGACTTAGTGACAGTTGGTTGCAATACACCACAGATCACAAAAGATTCAGGTGTCTCCCAGTCCCAACAGACCAGTCATTTACTCCAGGTCAATTTGTATCTCAGACCCCACACCAAAGACAATGCTTGTAGCCAATCCTATAGTAAACTAACTATGGATTTGTTAACTAGGAAAAAGAAATGAGCATGATATTTACAGGTTAAAGCAAACAAACATACAGAAATGAGTTACAGTCTATGATTCCAAATGCTGAAAGTTGTAGCAATCGGTCAGCACTGAATGTCTTTTAGGGCTAACCAATGCCAAGCAGCATGGGGATCTCTTGCTTATGTTTAGGAATCTTTGCCCCCTGTGGCGGCTCTATGTTTTTTGCCGCCCCAAACACGGCAGGCAGGCGGCTTTTGGTGGCGCACCTGCGGGCAGTCCGCTGGTCACGCGGATTCGGCGGCATGCCTGCGGGAGGTCCGCTGGTGCCATGCCATCGGCATCCCCGCCGCCGAATTGCCACTGAAACCGCGGGACCGGCAGACCTCCCACAGGCATGCTGCTAAAAGCCACCTGCCTACCGCCCTCACAGTGACCGGCAGGCCGCCCCCCCGCAGTCCATCCTGTCTACAGGACAAGCACTTTACCTTAATCAATGCTTCTTCTATGGTTTGGTGAGCCACACAATTACAGAGGTTTACAATGCAAACACTCAATATAAGTTTATACCATGCGCTACAGAGATAAGTGAGATCAATACATGCAGCATCCTACAAGCATTTCATAAAGTCTAAACAAACACAAAACACATGGGTACTGGATTTATAACAATCTTAACCATGCTAACACATAGGGGAACTAGATTGTTTTTCCATCAGGAATTTGTCAGTGTTTAGCTGAGGCCTCAAGTCCTGGCAAGAGCTGGTATCTGGTCTGCCAGCATCACAATAACCACGCATGGTCCTACTTCTCACAGACCACAGTATGGAGCCATTTTTTTACTATCAAAATGGGGGGAAGCTATTTTCATAAATTATTTCAGCAAGCATAGCTCCTTTCCCCTCATCTGAAAAGGCATCGTAATTTAAAAAAATTATCAAGTTATGCTGATGCCTAATATTTTAAAAACTGCTTTATCCATATTACACCTTACCACACTGGGGCAAAAAATTTATGATAGGTGTGTGTGTTTTCAAAGACCATTTCACCTACCTTATACATGGTGTACACAAAAATCATAGACAGTTATAGTTAAACTACCAGTTTTTTGTTTTGTTTTTTGTTTTTGTTTTTGTTTTTTAAATAGGTGGCCCAACTGGATCACAAAGAAGCATTACTTATTTTAATTAAACTTCCATTACCCAGTCTTAAGTAAATAGATTCACTTCTTTTAAATCCTTAAATGACTGATAAGAGGTGTATTACGCAAAGATTACTTGCCTTTTTGTCTTCAGGGCTTAGTTGGTTCATTAGCATATTGACATTCTCAGTATTCCAAATCCAAGAATTGCTTGTAAAGTATTCTATTAACATCATGGCCTTGTGAAGACGGGTTATTGTTTTCATCATCCTATTGTCCAAGGAAAGGGATTTACAGATTACAATAGCAAAAAACATATCCAAAACCAACATACCCATACCGTCCAAACCACCAATCTCAATTTCCCTATAACACAGTGCATTAATACCAACACAGAAACTCCCAAATCACCCAGCACACCAACCATGACTACCTGTAATGGATAAATAGACTATTCCTGCATATTTTATATTTTTATTTTTAAATGTACTGGAGATCCAATCTTTGCCAGCTGTTGCAATCTGAAATTTTGATTCAGCAACCTAAAATGGTGTTCTAATGGCTCTACCTTTCAGAGTATTTAGAAAAGAAATATAAC
This sequence comes from Chrysemys picta bellii, assembly GCF_011386835.1. NCBI lineage: Eukaryota > Metazoa > Chordata > Testudines > Emydidae > Chrysemys > Chrysemys picta. Next base: position 50,943,540 of record NC_088794.1, on the reverse strand, counting down.
AAAAGAAGAGATATTAGAAGAGCATCTTCCTACTAGCTTTTCTTGCAATTCTAAAACACTAACAGGTTGAAAAGACTTATTATTCATAATACAAATATCTATTCTTATGCATAATAATTTAACTTGATGAAAAGTATTTACAGGCAAATTCTATGGTGTGGCTGATAGGAGGCAGGGGGAGAGGAGGAAAAGGAGGAACGTGTATGCAAAGAAGGTATAAAATATCATATTTGCACTCCCCTAAGCCTAGTGGCAGCTCGAGTTCAGGGGAACTGGCCAAGCTAGAGCAGCCCTATTATGGCTAGAAACAGCCTCAAGTAGCAGAGGATTGACATAGCAAATGCATGACCTGGCCCTGCTGCCAGTCCTTGCCTCTACTTTGCTGGCCACAGAGTGAGGAGTGGTTCAAGGGTCTCTATGCCATGGAGGGTCCCCCTTGCAGAGAGACAATCCATTCCTAGCTGGCAATGCCTACAGAGCAGTGCAAAGCAGCCACTCCAGAAGATCGAGCCCCAAATATGCAGAAATATTCTATCATCCTTTATTGCCCAACTTAAGCCACTTTGTAAAATATCAGAGGGGTAGCCGTGTTAGTGTGGATATGTAAAAAGCAACACAGTCTCCTGTGGCACCTTTAAAACTAACAGATGTATTGGAGCATAAGCTTTTGTGGGTGAATACCCACTTCATCAGATGCATGCGTATTCACCCACGAAAGCTTATGCTCCAATACATCTGTTAGTCTTAAAGGTGCCACAGGACACACTGTTGCTTTTTGTAAAATATAACATTTGGAGTACAGTGGGATTCAATTATAAGAATCAATTTGGGCAAATTCCTTGTTGACCAGAAAAGCTGAACATGGATCCATGAAACAATGAGTTTTGCCCAGAATGGAAGTGTGCATAACAAGCAAGTTCTCTGTCTTGCCAGGACAGCGAATTCTGCTTGGTATTGTAATGCCAAGGCTAGTCAGTCAAGTTATATATGGCTCCAAATGGCACTTATACAACCCAACATCCTTTACCTTACTGGCTCACAAAAGGATCCATTTCTTTCCTGCTTTTGCAGACTCCCAATAAATCATTTCCAGTCCGATCCTTATAACTAAATACACTGATCAGTGTAAACAAGGGGACAGAGCAGAACAAGAAACAAAACCCACCATCAATATGAAACTGCTTTTGGACCATAACATTTGCTTCAGATAGTTGAATGACCATTCACAGTGAGCAACAAAGATCACTTACAGGTAACTGTTCTTTGAGAGTTGCCTCTGAGCATTCACACTTATAGGTGGGATATGGCGCTCCTTGATGTTGAGTCAGGGAACCTCAACCAAAGAAGAGTCCATTGAACTATATGAATGCACCCCTTAGTGAGGTCAATGGCCAACATCAATGTATAAAGGAATTCAGCCATTACCCTCTCCTCCCCCATGCCCTCAGCTTTTTCTCCTGGACCATGGAGCCCCAAAATCTGAAGAGAATTCTGAGATAGAAGAGAATGTGGGCAGGAAGCATGAATGCACAAAAGAGATTCAAACAATAGTTACTAGTAAGTAACTTTCCTCAAGGATTTCTGTGCATTCCCACTTGTGGGAGAATCATGAACTTCCTTATCCACAGGAGCTGAGTAAGAGATCTTGTGCTCCGATTTTTTTTCATGCCCTCAGAATGAGGTGCTAGGAGAAAAAGGAAAAATCCTCTATTGGAACTGGATACATCTGTTGTCCCTGCAGGAGACTACTGGCAATGAGAAGGGTGTGAGCAAGCTATATACCTGAATTAAGTAGGCACTTTCAGATAGGGAGAAAAAGTCCACCCTTCAGTTTTGGTTGAAAGATATCAAACTTGCAATCCTGCTGCAGTGTGTGCCCCATCCTGTTCAGTGGCTTGTGGAACTGGTGGGGAAACCACTGAAGGTTACGTGTTTTCATCTGCTGATGTCCCATTAATAGGGAGGTCATTGTCATCATCCTGTCTGAAGCTGAAGCTGCAATTCCAGTAAGGATAATGAAGCAGGTACTGGAACGGGTGGATTTATCAGCAAGGCTGGAGTTCAAGGTGAGGCTACTGGTTGCAGAGGTGCCACTGCCAGTAGAAGTGAAAGTTGTGGTGGCAGAAGCAAAGTCACTGGGATTAGGTGCAGAGACCATGCTGATCCCATGTTTGTGCGGTGAGACAGTCTGACAAGCCATATCAAACTGAACTCTTAGGGCTCTCTAAGGCACCCCATAGGGAACCCTACCAACTGGAGGAACCCAGAGTTATTCAGATGAGGAGGTGTGGTGTGGAGATCCTGATAAAGTTCCTCTTCTGGCTCATTGTCAAAGGGAGTGGCCTCACCCAAACCAATCAAATAGTGCACGATGTCTGATTCTCAGTAAATGAATCAACAAGTAGAACTTGGCTTAATGCCTTAGGCTGCTCGGAGTATTCTAAGACTGCAAATGGGAAAGGGCTCTTCTTTCTTCAGACAAGAGATAAACTAAAATTAGACTAAGCTAAACTAAACAGGGAGTCAATATATGCTAAGCAGAGGTAGCAAGGTTCCTAATGCTCTTTGTTGCAGAAGAGAAGGAACTGAGGAAGATAGGGAATACCCTTCCTTATGTACAATAAGATGTCAGTAGTTTACATCACTAGGAGACACTAGTGCAGCTCCAGTGGACAAGGCTTTGGTAGAGATTCTGTAATTCAACTTCAGGGGGCACCATCCCCCACCCACAAGTGGGAATTCAGAGGAGACTCAAAGAACATCAAGTTCCACTGTGACGACATTAACAACCTGAAGTGTTCTTTAAAATACATATTTTAGATTGTTGCAAATACAATTGTTAGACACATGTAAATAAACATAACATACACAAATGAGGCAATAGAATAATATGATCAGATAATACTGCATCACACTTTCTCCTAGCAACCATAAAATGGTCAGAAGTTTTCAATACATTTCTTTATCTTAAAGAACTAAATGCCAGCTATGGTTAATGAGGCACACTGAGAGAACGTGCCAATAATTTGTAGAGGTTAGCCAGTGCTACTCATCCCATACTTTCATGGGCACAAAATTAAGTAAAAGAAAAAACAGAAAATATATTAAATATGAACAAGGATTTTAAAACAGTTGACTAAGCAATTCAAATATGTAAAATATCATCAAAAGTACAAGTTTCATTCAGGGTTCCCTTGCTTTATTAAAGTTTTACACACACACACACAAAAATAATCTAGAAAACATCTCCACGTTACAAATAGTTCTATGGAAAAATAAGAACTATTTTTCATTAAATAGTGCCTTCATTAAATCATAGCTCTGCTCTGATGTATAAGCCTTTGGATAATCTTTTATTGCTATTGCTCTCAACTCTTTGTGGGTGTTTGCATATGTATTCTACGTACACAATGAGTTACTGAAAGAAATCTGCCATCTTAAATAGGGCATAATTTTTGCAGTTTCTTCATATGAGGCATGGAATGAAAGTGCAGGAGAGAATTTGTAATAAAACAAACATTTATATCCCCCAAACAAAATAAGGACAAAAGATCAAGCAATTTCTTAAAGTCCTTATCTGGCTGCTTTTCTGCTAAATTCACTACTTCTATATGTTCCATTAAGCAGACTACTGGTAGGTCCTTGGCCACAAAAAATGCTGTGTAGTTCATCAAACACCTGCAATGTTATGATCATGACTGGAGAACATACCTGTAAAGTTTTAGTGTGCTGTGGAACATAGTCATATAGAATGGCATATATTCATGCCTAAATACACAGCAAAGAGCTGCATCAAAGGAACCCATAGAAACCTCATAGAAAGGAAAGGCAGATATATGTGGTGCTGGAATGTGCCATGTATTGGTCTCTTATTTTCCTTCATGGGTGCTCAGTATCTGAGTAGTAGGGGATGGTGCAGCTGGGCAATATGCTATGTTCTATGCTATGTAAGGAACTGAGATTACGTACAAGCTAAATATGCTATACTTCACTGGAACTCCAATATAAGCTGAGGATGCAAGAAGCGGCAATAATTCCCTCTTACTGGCTTTTATACGATACAGAAGGTGTATGCATGCACAGATGGGATGGATGTCAAAAGGGAGACAGCTAAGACATCACTTCAGGTCAAAAACATGGGGATGGGGATTCAATACTCTGGTCACACTAAGGCTTGAGCACCACAAACACCTTTTAAAAACCAAAAACAAACACACACACACAAAAACCAAAGGAGACAAGTACCAGGGACATGTGATAACAGTTTTAAATGCAAAGCAGTAAGGCCAGGCCAGACCAGGCCAACTACAATGGTGAAGTTGGAATACATCTTACAACCTTCCAGATCATAGACACTGTGCTCTCTCCCCTAAACCAGTTGGCATACAATAATGATTTCACCAGGACTCTTGTAACATTAGCTGTAATGATAATTGTTGTGCCATTTGACAGCATGTTCTAAGGTTCAGTTAGGAAGATAACACCAAGAGAACAGACCTGGAGGTGACTGAGGACAGACCTGAATAATCATAGCATTAGTTTCTTTGAAATTGTTTTTTTAAAGCATCCAGTAAGCTTTTAAATTTCTCGTTAAATTATGTCAATTTTTTGGCTAAAAATTCCAGTACAAGTGTACAACATTTATGCATCAGTTGGAACCCTACATATCTTTCCAACAACTCTGCAGTCTTCACAGATGCATCAGGCTTGGAAGGGAAAGTTTTCATGCCCAATAGAAAAATACACCTCCATTTTCTGAGTAAATGTACCCTTCATTCACTCATGGTTTATAATACATCAACAACGTGCAGGGTGTTTTACAGGCAAGTTAAAATAATCCCTACTCTAGATAACCTGGATTTGAAATAAGATCACATAAAATGATATTTTTACCCCTGGCTACACAACTTATCACTTCATTTTTTATTACAACTACTTCAAACAACAGCTTTTGGATAGATCTCTAAATTCATGACTGTCGTATCTTCCATCTTTCTACAAGGATACTGAGAAGTTTAATGAGTTAGTGTTTGTAAGTGCTTTGAAATAGTCAGATAAAAGGTGCTGAATTATTATTTGTAAGGCAGTAATGCCTAGAGGACAGGGCATTATTGTGCACTGTACAAACATACAAGTAAGGTAAGTGCAAAGCATTGTTAGTTTTTTGGGGGTTTTTTTTGTTTTGTTTTGTTTTTAAATACAAGTGGTCAGATTTCTTCATGCGTAGCACATTCTGAGCTAAGGATGTGCTGCCAGTAGCACTGCCAAGGATTATTATTATACCATTTATCAAAAAGCACAGCATTTGTATAATAATAAAAATCAGATCAGTCTCACATCAATTCCTTTAAGAAAAGAAGAATTTAAGAACAGCCATATTGGGTCAAGCCCAATATCCTGTTTTCCAACAGTGGCCAGTGCCAGGTGCCCCAGAGGGAATGAACAGAACAGGTAATCAAGTGATCCATCCCCTGTTGCCCATTCCCAGCTTCAGACAAAGAGGCTAGGGACACCATCCTTGTCCATCCTGGCTAATAGCCATTGATGGACCCATCCCCATGAACTTACCTAGTTCTTTTTTGAACCCTGTCATAATCTTGGCCTTCACAACATCTTCTGGCAAGGAGTTCCACAGATTCACTCTGCATTGTGTGGAAAAAATACTTCCTCTTGTTTGTTTTAAACCTGCTGCCTATTAATTTCATTTGGTGACCCCTAGTTCTTGTGTTATGAGGAGTAAAACAACACTTCCTTATGTACTTTCTCACACCAGTCATAATTGTATAGACCTATAGATACAAGGCCTACAGTAATACGGTTTGCACAAAATTTGGGGCAAGTGTTAAACCTCTCCACCATCCCTACTCCTTCCTGAAGTTTTTGTATGACACTGTAACCTAGGTTAACCTAACAGTTTTAAATTGCTTTTAATTTTTCTAACGTTTCCTCCAGATGCAGAAATTCTGATAAACAAACAAAAAAAAAGACACCTCAAGAATAAAAATGTTTAAAGTGCTGGCATGATTAAATGAAGCATGTCAGAAAACATGATTTGATCATGTAAAGCACGACTAAGAAAATGGAAAGAAAATTCTGTGAACACAAAGCTCCTGCTGTTACTTTGATGACCAGTTTGTAGGGAATGTCATACAACTTGTCTGAACTGTAGAAGTAACCTCAAAAAAGTTGTTCTACTTCTGTTAAGATTTCCCTTTTCCTTTGGCAGTATCATACATCAATTACATGACAAAGCATTGCGGAATAAAAATTATAGTGGATTTCCCATGTATAGTATGTCATTATTTGCATATTAGATACCACAGTTGAACACACACTTCTGAAAATCATTTTAAGTGTGTTAACACTCCAAGACACAGCATAGAAATATCATGCAAAAGACAATGACAAACAAAACACTATTGTGAAGGAGTTACAGGGAGAACAATATTGATGTCAGTTTGACTGTACAGATTTCAGCATGATTGGAAGACTCTGGGCTGCTCTAACTTGTGCCATCTAGTAATGAAAGCCAAAGGCTAGCCAGATGGAGTGGAAAGTTATTAAATGTATACATCATTAATTACTATAAGAAATTATTATTTGTCCTCCGATAGCACGGAGAGGCTAGAGCCCCACTGTGTTATGCCTTGTACAAACAAAAAAGAGATGGCTCTTGCTCCGAACATCTGACCATCTAAGAAATGTTATTGCATGTTGATATGTGCAAAAGGGAGTGTTCTCTTCATCTTTTGCCGATACCTTTTATTAAGACAATTCCACGGTCAAGCAGGTCTGGCATATGTTAAATAAATCTTAAAATATTCCTACTGGCCCATTAAGAATCATTTTTTAAAATGTACTGATATTTGTTTTCCCCCATAATAAGATCTAGATTCTGGGACAGTGAATTATTGTCATTTATTATATACACTATTTCAACTCTCCACTATGATGGCAATGTAGTTGGAAAATAAATATTTCCAAAAACAGGCTTGCCATATAAATACAGCAGAGAAGTCTAGAGGATTGTACTGCTTTTGAAGTTTGGAACAATAGAAAGGAAGTAGTAGTTAGACCTCACTCTGTGTAATATAGTTTTTATTTATTATTTAGCTAAAAATTATACCATTTTCCCACTTCAAAAAAGTTAGCCCGATAAAGAAATTAAATATTATAAACTGAATGGAATGTTGACACAATACAAGTAATTGTCCTGCATATAGGAAATGAAACTGCATCATCCACAACAAAATATAAAAATTGTGTGCCATGTTTGTGGAATTTCTCTCTCCGCATTCAGTTTATAATAGCAACAACAACCTCAGAGCAGGACATTTCTTAGGGCTTAGTGACTGTCTAGCGTTACCAGCCTGAGGCACAGCTCAAAGTCAACTCTTCCCAGACAGTCATTAATCCTCTCGGAATACCCAGCCTGTTGATTGTTATTGCTTATATTAGTAGATCTAAGGTAAAGCTCATGCGATTATTATCTCTACAAGCCTCCACCACCTTTTAGCACTGTCCTCCTTACCACGGTTTCTGACCTGTCAACCTGAGAACAACATCGTGCAATAATGCAGGTAGTATATGGCTGACCGCAGTCCAATACTGATGCAAAAGGGAGTTGGAATGGATATTAACATTGGGGCGCCTTAGTGCTTGTTCTAAAGGATTCATCTTGAAACTCATATTTAGGTAATACTCTGTAGGAAAAATAAGGATCAAAGTATTTTGAATATTTATTATTCCGAGAGAGCCTGTAGTTAGGTCTTGAATTCAAGTTATCCTGACATCACAATGATTATTCAGATCCCAGAACAAAATAAAATACACAGACAATGCATTCTCATTACTGGCAGGGAGTGAAAAAGTCTTGAATTCAAGGATCTCCTCTTATTTAGAGATGACAACCTTAATAAATAAGCAAAATCTGGAAAATAATTCAATATTAATATGCATTTTCATGTAAACATGGGTTTAAACATCAGAGGAACAGGTAAGACAGAGCTAGTCACCATTACCTTGGGCTTCTTCCTGTAATCCTGAGGTAGATATCATACAGGAATGCTGGGGCCTTATGGCTTACAGCAATCCAGTAATGATATAAAAGGTGATTGGAGGTTAGATTTACATTGGGCCGTCTGAAGGCCTGTTCGAGAGGATTCCTCTTGAAAGTGGAAATTACATGGTATTCTGAGGAAGAAAAGTTGTGTAATAGGTTTGATAGTAACCATGTAAAATTTAATGGTTTTCAAAGTACATTACAGTACAATACTTACTCTTATTAATGTTACTTCAAATATAAAAAACTTTCCTAACATTTCTGCCCCTCCCCCCCCCATCAACTAAAACAAAATTATGCAACTGTTCAACTTGAATTGCTATTGGACTGTCACTCTTTGTCCCAAGAGGTACTCCATACACCCACAACTCTATTGTTTGTTTTTAATATTGTACTTCACTGTAGCTTCTCTCTTTCTGTTCCTCTTTCCTACTTAGGGGGGAAAAAAACACTATTCAATCTTCTGGTTGTAAATAATTTAAATAAAATAGCTTTGCATGCTATATATTTAGCAATAATCCTAATCCTAATCTGTTATAGTACAAATTATTTTAACTTTCCTTTTAATCATATCATAGGCATTTCTAAACATTTGATCTGCATTTTAAAAGACTTAACAAATGATTCACTTCTTAAACATTTAAAGAAAAAACTTGTATTAGGGTTTTATTCTGCATTTCTTGCACATCCAACATTCACTGAGGTCAACAGGAACTTCAGCTGTAAAGACATGCAGGATTGGGCCCTTAAGTAGTTACATGCACATTTACTTCAGATTTCTAAACATCTCCCATATTTTTCACATTGGTTTCTTGGAGAAAATGTGTTCTTACCACAAAGTAAGAGGAAGTTACTCACCCTGTGCAGTAACTGACGTTCTTCGAGATAAGTGTCCCTCTGGGTGCTCCACTCCAGGTGTTGGTCCATCCCTGCGCCTTTGCTTGGAGATTTTTGTAGCAGTACTCGTACTGGCCACGCATGCGCAGAGCCTGCCCCCCGCTCTGAGTCTAGCTTAATAGTACACATGCGCGGCCGATCTCCTCAATTCCTTCTCTACAACGGAGGCTACCCCAACTCCGAAGTAGAGGGGAGGAGGGTGGGTAGTGAGCACCCACAGGGACACTCATCTCGAAGAAAGTCAGTTACTGCACAGGGTGAGTAACCCCCTCTTCTTCGAGAGAGATGTCCCTGTGGGTGCTCCACTCCAGGTGACTTAAAAGCAGTGTGTCTCAAGGAGGTAGGGACTTCGGATCTGATAGGAATGCAGTAGATAGTACAGCTCTGCCCAATCGTGTATCAGAGAGAGGGCCCTGAGTAAGGGCATAGTGCTTAACAAATGTGTGTTCAGAGGACCAACTGGCTGCTTTACAGATGTCAGCCAGGGGAACTTTGCGTAAGAAAGCCACAGAGGCAGCCAGAGATCTAGTGGAGTGAATTCTGATGCCAGCTGGGGGTGTAACCTTCATCTGATAGCACAGCCGGATGCACTGAGAAATCCAGTTTGAAAGTCTCTGGGAGAAATAGGAGTCCCTTTGGAACGCTCCACGATGGAGACAAAAGGTCTAGAAGAATTTCTAAAAGGTTTGGTTCTATCCAAATAGAAGGACAAGGCCCTGCGTACATCTAATGTATGCATTGTGGCTTCGAACGAGTTTGCATGTGGTTTCGGAAAGAAGGCTGGTAGGTGTATCAGCTCATTAATGTGGAATGAGGAATGCACCTTTGGAAGAAATTTGGGATGTAATCTAAGGGGAACCTTGTCCTTGAAAAATAGCGTATATGGTGGGTCTGCCATAAGAGCTGCTATTTCTCCTGCCCATCTGGCGGAGGTAATTGCCACTAAAAATGCTGTTTTCATCAAAAGGTGTAAAAGGGAGCAAGTGGCTAGGGGCTCAAATGGTTGTTGAGTTAGGCAAGATAGTCCCAAATGAAGGTCCCACGGAGGGGTAGGTGGTTTAATGTCTGGGTATAGGGCTTGGAGTCCCTTGAGGAAATGCTTGGTGATTGGATGAGCAAAAACAGAGGTATCATCAATTCTGTCATGAAAGGTTGTAATAGCAGCTAAATGGACTCTGATGGAGCTGAAAGGCCAGATTGCTTAAGGTCCAATAGGTAGTCAAGTATGAGCGGGAGAGGTAACGACGTGGGAAAAAGTTGTTTAGCTGAACACCAATGTGTGAAACGTTTCCACTTTCGTAGATAGGTGGTGTGAGTAGATTGTGTTCTGCTATGTAGGAGCACTCTGAACTTGTTCAGAGCAATCTAGTTCGTTTTGGGAGAACCATGTAGGAACCAGGCTTTGAGGTGAAGCATGGACAGGTTGGGGTGGAGAAATCGGCCGTGTTGCTGTGATAGGAGGTTCAGGATGAGGGGCAACGAAATTGGTGGTCGAATCGACATTCTGGTGAGGAACGGAAACCATGGTTGTCTGGGTCACGACGGGGCAATCAGGATCACCGTGGCATGGTCTGTTCGTATTTTTATCAGGACCCTGTTGAGAACCGGTATCAGGGGAAAAGCACAGAGTAAGTTCCGGTGCCATGGGATCATGAATGCATCTCCCAGGGAATGTTTGCCCAGTCCCGCTCTGGAGCAAGAGTCGGGACAGTTCGTGTTTTTCGCAGTTGCAAAAAGGTCTATGGTTGGGTGATCCCAAATGCGGAATATGTTGTGAATGGTTCTCTCGTCTATCTCTCATTCGTGATCCCAGGGAAAGCGTCTGCTTAATTCGTCCGCTGTGGTGTTCATCACTCCGGGAAGATAGGCAGCTGATATCCGGATGTTGTTCGCAAGGCACCAATTCCAGAGCTTCATAACCTCTGTGCAAAGCGAGTGGGAGCGAGCTCCTCTCTGCCTGTTTACATACAACACGCAGGCAGTGTTGGGAATCAACATGTACGCATAATGACAGACGATTAGTGGGAGGAAGTGACGGCACGCATTGTGTATGGCTCGAAGTTCTAGGACATTTATGTGCAGGAAGGTTTCGGTTGAAGACCATAGCCCCTGGACCGTGTGGTGAGACATGTGTGCACCCCATCCTGTCAGGGATGCATTGGTAGTCAGTATGAGGGATGGAACCTCCTGTAGAAAAGGGACTCCAGAACAGAGGTTTGAGTGAACTGTCCACCACAGTAGAAAGTCTTTGACTCTGAAACGTATGGAGAGAGAGTCTTGTTTAGAGCATGCACATTCGGTCTGTAAACCGTGGCCAACCACGCTTGGAAGCACCTCATGTATAGTCGTGCATTTCGGACCACGAAAGTGCACGAGGCCATGTGACCTAGTAGTTGTAGACCAGTCTCGAGCAGTGACCTGCGGACTGTTGCGAAGTCTTGTGGCCAGTAGGCTTATGGAGTTGAAGCGGTCGGGTGGGAGAGATGCCAACCCCGTCCGGGAGTCGAGGTCTGCTCCTATGAACTCCAGGTGCTGGGTGGGGCGTAATGTGGATTTGTTTTTGTTTATTTGTAGACCGAGAGATAGGAAACAATCAACGGTGAGCTAAGGTTATGACCCCTTGTTTCCTGAGGTAGGCAGTGACCATGGCTAGGAGCTTAGAAAAGACACAGGGGGCTGTGGACAGTCCGAAGGGTAGAACCCTGTATTGAAAATGTGTCGAGCCGAGGGTAAATCGAAGGAAGCGTCTGTGGGCCGGATGTATAGTCACATGGAAATAGGCATCCTGTAGGTCGAGGGCTGAAAACCAATTGCCCTGCTCCAGTGCTGGGATTATGGTGGTGAGAGTAACCATCTTGAACTTTTGTTTTTTGACACATTTGTTGAGCCGCCTGAGGACAAGGATCGGTCGCCATCCTCCAGTTTTCTTTTCTGTTAAGAAATAATGGGAGTAAAAACCCTTCCCTTTGTGTCGTTCGGGCACAATTTCTATTGTTCCCAGTTGAAGGAGATGCTGCACTTCTTGAAGGAGCAGTTGCTCGTGAGAGGGGTCCCTGAAGAGGGACGGGGAGGATGGGTGGCAAGGAGAGGAAGGGGATAGAGTAGCCAATTGTAACGACCTCTGTAACCCACTTGGTGGTGGTAATGCTCTGCCATTGATGGGAAAATGGTCGTAGGCGGTGTCCAAAAATTGGTGCATGCGGTGTACGCGCTAATGTGGGAACGCTGTTTTCTAAACACTCGACCAAGGCTTCAAATCTGCTTATTAGATGGAGGAGGTTGAGGCGCCCCCGAAGCATTGGGACGATGGCGCTGGTATCTCAGTCTCTGGCGTTGCTGCTGCTGTTGTTGTTCCTGTGATCTATGGAAGTGCTGTGTATATGCGGGGTAGCATGGATGGTAGTAAGGTTGGTATCTATATTGTCGCCTTCTGGTCGTAGGGGTTTGGATTCCTAAGGACCGGAGGGTTGCCCTTGAATCCTTTATTGAATGAAGTACATCAGTCGTGGTGGAAGCAAAGAGTTTGTCACTGTCAAAGGGAAGCTCTTCAATCGTAGTCTGAACCTCTCGAGGAAAGAAAGAGCCATGAACCTCGGTGCATAACCACTGCTGTGGTGGAGGATCTTGCTCCAGTATTGGCTGCATCGAGGGCCACTTGAAGAGCTGTACGTGATATGATTTGTCCCTCGGAAACTAGAGCTGTGAATTGTTGTTTCTTTTGTTCTGGAAGATCATCAATAAATTCCATGAATTTGTTATGGTTTCTGTGGTCATATTTTGCAAGAACTGCAGTATAATTAGCAATACGGAATTGTAGCGTTGAAGATGCATATACTTTACGACCAAAGAGGTCCAAGCGTTTACTTTCCTTGTTGGATGGGGTGGAGCGGGAATACTGCTGTTTGGTCCTCTGGTTGGCTGAGTCTACTACCAACGAGTTTGGTGCTGGATGGGTAAAAAGGAATTCAGAGCCCTTAGAAGGGATGAAGTACTTGCGATCCGCTTGCTTACAGATAAGTAGGCTTGTAGCTGGAGTCTGCCAGATGGATTTAGCAGGTTCTAAACGTTGATTGGTAATGCCACCCTAGAGGAAGAAGAGGGCTGTAGGATGTCTGTTAACTCATGCTGTTGTTCGGGAACTTCCTCCAAATTAATTCTCAATTCATTGGCAACTGTTTTAAAAAGGTCTTGAAATTTTGAGAAGTCTTCTGACGGTGTTGGAGGAGGGGGAAGTAAGGCTTCTTCAGGCGTTACTTCCGTCTCTACTGGAATAGGAGCAGGACTTGATTGATCCTGCAAGTGTGACGGTGCTGCCTGGTGTCTTGTGTCATTGGCAGGTTCATCAGGTGGTGGTGCTAGGCAGGTGTTGCGCCTGGTTGAGGTGGAGTAGCACGTGTGTTCTCGAGGATACGATGCCCATGGGGCCCAATACTGCCATGGTGGTGGAAAGGGCATAGGTGGTGCCATCCAGGGGTTCACACACCAGGGGGCAGGATCATGCGAGTAGGATGAGGTAATTTTTCTATGACGTCTATTGGCTGGGGTCTGGGGATGGGAGTCTTGGTAAGGTGACCACAGGGGTATTTTTCAAGCTTCCTCCTCACTGAAGGAAGGCTGTTCAGACCCTGAATCAGCCATTGGAGAGAAGCAGGCATTCAGCAGGGTGACTGCAGGATAGGTGACACAAACAGATCTCTGGCCTGAGTAAATTGCAGTGCTGAGGCTCCTGTGTGAGGTGAATGCTGTGCAGGAGGAAGTTGCTGCACCGGTGTTTTGAGCCTGGGCTCACTGCCAGTCAGCCCAGTGGGTGTCGGTGCCGTGGCCAGTGCCAGGAGATCAATATCAGCCTGCAGGGGGTCAGGCATGTCGTGGAATGTCGGCACCACATCCATCGTGGTGCCGAACGATGCCAGAGAGGCAGGCAGCTGGAAGCCTTGGCACCGGAGCTTTGCGCCGCCGCCGCCGCCTCAGGCGGTTTTCATGCGGTGCCGGAGGAGCCCGGCTCGTCAAATGTGCTCAAGCCGGGAAGCACAGGGAGGGAGGCTGTAGATCTGCCTGGAGAAATCTTGCGTCTCATGGTTTTCTTTGGTGACAAAAGGTGCCCTTTTTTTGAAGTTTTTTTGTGCTTCTTTGAGGTGGGGGGCCTGTGGCGGACAGCTGAGCCGGAATTAGCGCCTGGGTCTGAAGCTGACACTAGGGACTTCTGAAGGAGGAGCCGTTTCAGTCTAAGCTCCCTGTCCTTCCGTGCCCTGGAGCTAAGTTTGCTGCAGTGGGCACATCTTTGGGGGATGTGGGTCTCCCCCAAACATTTTATACATTGTGAGTGGCCATCTGATAGAGGGATCGGCTCCTTGCAGCTAGAACAGCGCTTAAAGCCTGTGGAGCCAGGCATGTCCGAACCAGCTGCGGCTGACAGGAATGAAGAAAAAGAGATAGAAATGGTAACTAACTATGACTAACAACTAATTAACAACTAACTAAATAGAAGGGTAATTGTAACAAGAGGAAAGAAGTTCTTAACGAGTCTGCTGAGCTCCGTCTCAGGCCGGGGACAGTAGAGAAGGAACTAAGGAGACCGGCCGCGCATGCGTACTATTAAGCTAGACTCAGAGCGGGGGGCAGGTTCTGCACATGCGTGGCCGGTACGAGTACTGCGACAAAAAATCTCCGAGCAAAGGCGCAGGGACGCACCAACACCTGGAGTGGAGCACCCACAGGGACATCTCTCAAAGAAGAAATTGTGATTTAACTAAAAACCAGTAGTGCTCCAACCAATCTGCTTGGAAGATTAAATGGTTGAAATGGTGTGTGTGTGTGTGTGTGTGTGTGTGTGTGTGTGTGTGTGTGTGTGTGTGTGTGTAAGAAAAAACTTAGTACAGAGAAAATCCTTGGAACTACTTTTAAACTAGCTACAGGGCAGTCTGAAATGATATATAAATATTTGGAACAAATATTCCAAACCTATTAAAACTTCTGATCATAAAGATAAGAGAACATATGCATTAAAATGTTAGAAATCTTACATTTTCATATAAGGAAGAAAACATGACATGTCTGCAATATTTTAACATTAGAAACAGATTATACTAATTCAAAGTATGTTAAGAGTTGAAAATAGGTGGCCAAATTTAAGGATTATTTTTCTGTATTTGATACCTCATGGAACTACCTAAAGGTAAAAACAATAACTACATCAATCTGACTACTCAAAAGCAAAGTTGCCATCATACCTCTCAAGCGTGCTGCTCTGTGCAAAATCCATCTCACTTTTGGACTATTGTTCTATTATTATTTGTTACTTGTATTACCATAGTGCTTACAAGTCATGGACCAGGACCCCACTGTGGTAGGCACTGTACAAACACAGAACAAGAAGTTCTAGATGCATTTAGCAAGACTGCCACTAAACCCAGCAGTGAATACCTTGCCAACATCACGGGGTCTCTACTGCTCCCTGTGATCAGTGCTTTACTCACTCTATCCACGAACTGCAGGCAGATTAGGTTGTTGGAACTATTAGGAAAGCTGTAGGACTTCCACATTTTAGCTGAAGGTGGGACTGGGAAGAGCTACTACCAGGAAAATAAACAGTGAATGGAGGGGGAAGAAACAGGGAACAGGGATAAAATTAAAAAGTGATGGAACACATTGCAAGTTGAGAGGTATGACAGCTGAATTTCTGATTATAAAAATGCTAACATTTTAAAATCAGTGCTCTCAAGTTACTAAAGTTGATACAAGGGCTTTATAGAAATATACATTATCTAATGGCCACATTTTGGGCCTTTTATTATTCAATAAAAAAATTTCTATTGAAATTTACAGAGAACATAGAAAGAACACAGCATACCAACTTCACCCCAGTGGAAAGGATTGGTGCCACCTGTTGTGCAATTGTACACCATGATGTTTCTTGGTCTGAAAAAAGCATCACATATAATTAAAAATAAATTAAAATTTGGTACACAGTAGCCCAAACCAGAACTATTTATCCAAATCGCTCTTGTCCCCTGAA
Organism: Chrysemys picta bellii; assembly: GCF_011386835.1. Classification (NCBI taxonomy): domain Eukaryota; kingdom Metazoa; phylum Chordata; order Testudines; family Emydidae; genus Chrysemys; species Chrysemys picta. The sequence continues at coordinate 50,927,566 of NC_088794.1, read as the reverse complement.
TTCTGGAGTTTGGATAAAGTGGGAGACCAATCTAATCACCTTAATTTTATCTCCGTACTTCAAGCATTTTTCTTCCCAACAGTTATCATAATAACCTCTCTCTCTCTCATGAAACAAATATTTAAGTTTCAACTCTAATATTCATAATTTAAACTGACAGCCATAAAGATCAGGAAGGAATTTCCCCCTCATCTACATTATTGCACAACTGACTAAACACATTATCAGATACTGGCCATTGGCTTAATGGGCTAATATGGTGAATCCTAAATTCCATAATAGTGTGGGAAAAGCAAACTACAGACTAGCAGTTAATAGATGGTTAGGTTTATAGAAACATCACACAACCACTTTTGGGGCTAATTAAAAATGAACTGCATTGTCACCTGCTATACCTATTAACTCCAGAATACCAAGCTGCAGCCAGTGTTGTGTTGACAACTACATCTACTGGAACAAGATCTGCAACTGCACTGTTGGAGGCTCTCATTGTTCGAAGAATTCCTTTTCCTGCCTTAAATAACAAAAACAGAAGAGATACCAATAAAACATTTCAAGTAATGTGTTTCCTTTCAAAGACAGTTGTATTAAAATGTTTACTTACCGCAATAAAAAGACCACTGGGCCCATTAAAGTTATCAATCCATCCCTATTGTGTAAAAAAAAAAAAAAAAAAAAAATACAAAGCAATTTCAGTAGAAGTTTACTGAGTTCAACATATAGTTTGCATTTGACAAACATTTACCGTTACAATTTAAGGAGACAACATTTTACTTCCCCACTCCTACTTTTGTTTCAAATATAAAAGGTGCTTTCAGTTTGCGTACCTGTGACAGAGCATTTAATTAAACAGCTACTACAACTCCAGCAGAAGAACCACACACAATTTAACTAGCTCCTCAAAATGAGCTGCTGTGTATTCATTTCTTACCAAATAAATGGTGGGATTAAAATAATTTTGTAAAACACATTTATAGTTTGAAGGAAGTTTCCTAACAGCAGCTATGAAGTCAAGACATACTTTGACCTGAGCTACTTCCAGTGACCCAGAGAAGTAGATAAACAATTTTGCTGTCCCTTATTAGATTTCCTGCCATTTTCTAGAGTAGGAGTCTCTCAGTTTTTAATGCCTACATTCAGTACCAAAAGAAAGGACAATTCTGATTTTGGTGATCTGTAAAAGCTTGAGAAAGCAACTCATCTTGGCCCAGATTTTCTCCTAAATTAGGAAAACAGCCCCAAAACTAGTCACAAGAGGACTACCCCAGATTGGGAGAAACTTCAGATAGCATTCAGCTGCTAAAGCAACATCTAAAACACTCCCTTTCCTATGGCTGTCATGTAGAGTGGCTACAAACAGGGGGTGCTCCAGGGCATCGCTGTGCTCCGTTAATCCCCAGTTTCTGTTGCAAGTTGAAGGGGAAATGGGTCCGTAAAGGCATCTCCAGGATCAGGAAGCACAAATGTGGCAAAGAAAAAAAAATAAAAGATCAAGGCTTTAGTCTTGCATGTGTTTTAGTCACTTAGAAGTCATGGGAACTAACTGATAAGAGAAACTTCAATTCTTTATAGATACACAGCAGCTCACTGAAGTCAAAACTACTTTCCTGAAGGCTACACTATTTAGTCTCCTTATCAGAAAAAGTTTTGGATGAACAGTTAAGTGTGTAAAATATGTGTGTATATAGTGAAAAATATCACTTTAGGATAGCATCATATTCACTCCAGTAGTTCGAACTAAATATACTCTTCCTGTGTTTTAACAAATACTTCTTAATTCACTTGATAGGCCGATACAATCCAGAGGTCAGAGTAATTTATCCTTTAAATCTATGGGTTTCTTACACAAAAACTACACACAGAAAGCTGTCAACCAAATGAGGCAGATTTGTAGCTCAGTTTGGTATCCACAAGTGACTAAGTTTCAACTTGGATTTCTATGGACTTCTGAACTAGATCCCTAGCAATATAGGCTATCAAGGATGCACGCATAGGTTACAGGTCAAGAAACATCAATTGTAGAATATTCAATGAGGGAGGCTCAAAAAGACTTACAGGGAAAGGCTCCTTCCAGCTGGCACCAACAATTGACGGCCGTATAATGGCTATGTTTAATTTTGCACCTTCCTGCTGCACAACATATTCTGCTAAGGCTTTTGTATATGTGTAAGTATTAGGCCTGTCTCCTATCAGTTTTGGAGTAATGTCCTTCACCAGACCATCATCCATCCACCTAAAGAATCAAAAGGACAAAGATTTAATTACTGTACAATTCACTTAAAGGAGTGCATAAGTCTGAAAGAAAGCAGAGAAATTAAAAACAAAACTTAAGAAAAATGTTTATGACTGCCTCATTTATTTCAAAGCAACAATCATAAGAAATTGAAGCTGTAAAGTTCAGCAGAAGCAATGTAGACAAAGAATGGCATAAACACAGTAAGGCAAGGAATTTTGCTGTAGTGTTTATTGGCAAGTTTTACAAGTTGCATTAGGAAAAAGCTTTGGAAGTAATTTAATACTGCCACTTCAAAGCTCTGTAACTGCCCTAGTGTCCAATACCAGATCATCAATGAATTTTAAAACCCAATAGCCTGATTTTCAGAGATGCTGAGCACCAATTTGCACTAAAGCTAACAAGCATAGCACCTTTGAAAAATCAGTCCTCAGATAAATCCGAAGTTTTGACACTGGTATGCAAGCACATACATGTAGGTTGTACAATAGTGGCGTTCTGCAGATAATTTACACCAAGCTCACTTCTGCAATCTGTACAACTCCCTCAGATTTCACTTATGAGAAAGTTTCCTTTATTTAGAAGCCAAAGCCTGATCTCATTAGAAGCAAAAAATAACAGTTGAACACTACCAGTATTTAGCCCTTAATGCTCACTCTGTTTAATAAACTCTCAGACTGGAGGTGAGTAAAGTGTGGAAGAACTGTACTGAAAGAAGAGTTTGATGTCAATTTCAGGAGACTAAGGGCTGGTCTATATTAGAAATCTTGCACCAATATGGCTAAATTGATTTAAAACCCACTACACTTAAAACAGATTTTTTTTTAATCACTTATCCCAAAGCAACATGGGTACAAGCAGAATTTAAACCTGCAAGTGTATCTAAAAATAAGGGCTTGCACTGGTGTAGCTTATTTAGTAATTCTGGTTAAAGTTTTCTTACACAGACCAACCCCATTATGTTTAGAAATATTGCAATGTGCTCTAGAAATTAAAGTTTATTTTATGAATTGAGTTAAAAATCTGAAGGATTATTTTTGAAGGAGGAAGAATTTACAGGAATTTTTATGAAATGGCAATATAAAAAGAAAATGGATACAAATTGATCTCTGTCAAAAGCAACAGATCACTGCACAAGAAAACCCACAACTGAACATATTGCACACCACCACATTTCCAGAAGTTTATAATTCAACTGAAACACAAAAATTGATAGGATAAAATAAAGTAATATCCAGTAAAATCCCAGAATTGCTTGCAAATTTGGTTTAAAATAAAAGCAAAACATATTTAATACGTATCAATTCACAATTCATTCTCCCCCATTTTTCTGTAGTGCGTTAATTCATACCATATTTTAAAAAAGCAGTGAGGGGATAGAGTGCGTATTTGATACACAATTAGTGGACTTGGTCCATCAGTTATGGCTAATGATGAGACTACCATCTTCAAGATTTTATATTGCCACTTTTCTGCCTACCCTCTTTTCATTTAATGTTTACATTTTCTGCTACATGTCAGCTATATATGTTAAGTCATTTCCCAATTTTCTTGGCTCTTCCAAGATGATGTTAAACATATTTGGAAAAACTAACAGTGAGCAAGGTGAAAAACCCTCCTATAAGCATAGGCTCAAACTGAGAAACATCATGTTAGTTGGTGTGTAATGAAGGCTTGTCTGAGCATAGAAGTATTACCAGTTTAAATTAAATCAATTTTTAAAAAATTTAAAAAGTCACACCTTTAGTTAAGCCGGTGCAATTGTGTGCGTGAAAGCTTGCTTACACCTACTTAGATCACCTTACAAGGGAGCCTAAAATGGTGTAAGTTACATACTAAACATCTAGAAGGTGAAAACTGAAATAGACCACTTCTTACATCTTGTCTAGACTTGCTGAATATATTAGTATCTATTAAAAACAAGTTTTAATACCTTTAAAAATCAGTATTGGCAAAATCAGGGGAGACCATAACCAGCTATCATGTTTTTAAAAAGGTATTAAAAACGGTTTATACCAGGTTTTTCATAAATTTTGAGCCAGAGAAGGGACCACTTTATAAAAAAGCCCACAGCACATTTTAAACAGCACTTAAAACATTGAACACTTTTTAGATTACGGGGGAAAAAAAAGATGTTTAAGGCCTTTTCTGTACACACTCCTCTTGCTTTACCCTTCTCTTCTGGCTCCTTAGTATTAGTTACAATTTAGGTCTCTTTACATTTAGTGAATCAAATCCAGATATGATACGCAAGGGTGTATGTAATTCACACTTTGGTAGGTAGGCCTGGATCTACAGAGGGTTAAAAAAGTAAAGGAATCTAAAGAGAACCTAATTTGGTGTATTTTAAATGTTTTTCAGGGTGCGGGGCAGAAAGTTACAGTAAACTACAACTTAGTTTAGCCCATAAAAATCCCTTATCATGCTTTCATATGCAGTGCTCTCCAGCTCGTCTTTGCAGAGAGCACTGAAAAGGTAGCAATCCGCCACACTTGGGCCCAAATTCTGCCTTGCCATGTACACATGCAAACCCCTAATATATTTAATGAGAGCTGCACATGCATCGGGTGAATTTCATCCTTATTTTCTAACCCTTTACTTCATCTGAATGCCTCCCGTTTTTCAAACTTAACCTAGTCCTGAAGATCCTTGCACTTTAATAGCATACTGCAAAAATGTGATACCACCCTTCCTTCAGGGGAGGGACTTGGAGAGAAAACCACAAGTAACATTTCTAAGGGAAATTATGGTAGCCCAGGCTTGATAACAGGTGGTTCACAGCCCATCCCCTGCTTACAGATCTTTTGAATGGATGTTTCTCTGCACCATGTCACAGAACAATTGCTGCCAATGTTTTTGGTCCATTTTCTGTCCATCGTATTTGTTTAGCACCTATTTAGGTTTTTTTTTTTTTTTTTTTTTTTTTTTTTAAAGAACCAACTTTTATACCTTTTCCTATGTTGTTTTGTGGCCCTGCTTCTGTTTCCCACTCACTAGTAGGGCGCACACAGTTTGAACCAGGACTGCCTCAGTGAGGCTGTTGTGTTCTTGTAGAGTCACTGAGTGCTGCAGGTTCCCTGGTTGCTGCCTTCACTTGCAGCCCAATTTACATTAACTACTCCTGTACCCACATTAGTGCCTGCTGTACATTCAAGCAGCCTTCAAAAAGCTACTCACTTTGACCCACATCCACTAGAGCACATATGCAGTGTGCACGCATAGGAGCGCATGTTGCACTGCCAGTCAGTCAAATGACCCCATATCCTTTTCCCAACACCCCCAGTGCTTTTCTCCACATCACCAAGTTTGTCCTTCAGCTGAATTCTGCAGGCAATTGTCCAGGTTTTCAGACAGTGTTTATATGCAGTAGCAGACCAGCAGAAATTACACTGAGTCCTCCTCTACCAACAATACTCAAGTAACAGTAAAGGAATTGGTTTCTAGCTCTGCGTTTCTGAAAAACGATTAATTTTCAACCAATATACAAGTCCCATAGTAGTTATAGATTTGTAAATGTGCTGTTAACTAAGTATCTTGTTCTGGGTGCCAAACAAAGAAAGGGATAAATTATTCTCTAACATACCTATCTATAGTTCCAGTTGATTGTACTCTAACATTATCTGAGGAGCACATATGCATGTGCTATAAAGCCAAAATGATAATCTGATCTAATCTATTTGATGTGAGTATTCCAGATATTTTCCAGAAGAGAGTCACACATCAAAAAAGGCCAGAGATTGTGTGACACTTGTGCTGGCTTAGTATCATAAAGTTGTTAGGTTCCAACCAAACTAGGGGTTGTGGCAGCTGGTGGAATGTAACATACACTGCAGTGAAGTGTGGAACTATTTTTTTGTGGCAGTATGTTCCTAAATTTATCTTGCGACATAACAGACACTTCATCTGAAAAATAACATGCATTCTCCTTCCTTCCATGCCATGCAATGCTTTGACTTCTTATGCTTTGAATAAGCAATTTCTACTGTATTTCACACAAAGTGTTTTTATTTACATAGTCCCAACATCTAACACATAAAGAGGTTGCTGAGTTACTTCCACATTTAAATAGTTGTCATGCTGAGAAGTACTTATCTCTAAGCTTCTGAGTACCAGTTTGAGGAACATGGGAGTAACTCCCCTTTATACAGAATGACTCATGGCAGCAGGATTACCTAACACTAACATTAAAAATGAAGGAAGTTATTTATTAGAACAAGTACCAAATAAACACAGTATTCATTTGGACATGCATTTGTACACAGGGTGAAAGGATTTAAAATTAAAGTGATTTAAGTCACCAATTTTAATTATGGTTTAAATCATTAAGTAGGAAACCTTGATTTAAATTGATTTTAATCTTGTTTTGCATTTGAATTTTTAGTTATTTACCCTAAAAGAATGTTTAGTTTCCTGGTTGATAACCATTAAAATGAGATTTGCAATTAACTATAGCCTTTATAAAAAATGTGTTACTTTTTGATTACCAGGAGGATACATTATATTTAACTCCACATTTTAAGCAACTGTATAGTTTAACATACATTTAGTCTGTCTTAACATGATAAAATAAAGTAAAAATTAAGAAATGCATCATTCACCATTTTCTATTTACTCGATTTTTTTAAATGAACTCCTGACTTGTGTCAAACTCCATTTGGATAGAAAGTAAAATTCAATTAAAATGCACAAATAACATTTTAAAATTATTTATTAAATAAACAACATCAAATGCACTGGGTACCCAAGAATGAAGTTTATTAAAACATGTTTTGCATTTAAAACTGATCATTAAAAAAAGAAAGATGATCTGTAGTTAGTAAATTGAATTGATTCTTGAGGTGACTAGAAACACTTTGGCACTAGGAGATCTCATCCTTTCATAACTTTCATTTTATGTATAGACTGGAAGAGAAAAAAAAGCTTTCCTACCTTTTTTGATTCCCAATCAATCCATTTCTTAATTTTGAATCAATTGGTCATGAAACTGAACTAGTTGCATAAACTGAAATGAAGAAAATATTCTCTCTGCCCTTGCAGAAGAGAATACTACTGTAAAAAACAGGTTTAGTATTTTAATTAACTGTGATTTCAGGTGTCGAGTGACTATCACCAGTTCAGCAGTATGACTTTCTTTACAGGGTCAGTAGCAAACATTGTACTGCTTAATTTTTCTTTTTTAGATTTGTGATTTTAAAAATATAACAAATTAGGCTTTAACATCAGCGGTAATAATTTCAAATTAAAAATTAAATGTTTATTTTTAAAAAGGAAAAAAGTAAATTTTTAATACCTTTTCCCCCCACCATGCTTGTACAGCATCTCTCATCTGAGCATTTCAAAGCATTCTACACAAGGCCAAGCATCATAATACCTACCTCACCAATGTAGTATCATGACCAGTATATAGCTGGGGAAACTGAGGCATTGAAAGGCTAACATACATGGTCATGGTCACACAAAGCAGCAGCAGAACCAGAAATACATTTCATCTCTCAATTCAGTCCCATATTCTAATGCTGCTTTCTTTTCACTTTAGATACATATATTTATTCATGAAATCTAAGCACCAGCTTTGAAATATCTAGGCTTCTGGAAACAGGTTCAAATTCTGTGAAATTCAATTCAGGCCTTAATTCTTTAAGATAGATAATGGAGTATCATTAAAATGTGTTCTATAGAGGACTTTTTCATGGTAACCTAACACTGAGGTCTTACCTATTCTACCTGGGCATTAAACACCCATGGTTTGGGTCTTAAGGAAAAAAGATTTATACAACATCTTGACAACTGTTGTTAATACTAATTATACAGCTACTTGTGATGCCACGACATATGTTGCTTTACACAAGACCCTTATCAGTTATAGAAAAGGGTCTTTCCCCACTCAACCAGCTTTTAGTTTTGCCAAGTTTTTCACACATTAAATTAGTTACATGCTAGATTCCTACCAGCCCAACACCTTCTTCCCTGTATAGGAAGTTATAACATTTAAAAAAGTAATTCTACACTTCCAGGTGGAAGCTCCCAAATAGTCAACTTCTATAAACTTATGTAAGGATTAAGCTCGTTTCAAGACTCTGATTTTACAGAGGAATTTAGTGCAAAGAGAGTACAGTGATCATTTAGATATGCACCTCTACCTCGATATAACGCTTTCCTTGGGAGCCAAAAAAATCTTACCGCGTTATAGGTGAAATCGTGTTCTATTGAACTTGCTTTGATCCACCGGACTGCGCAGCACCGCCCCCCAAGAGCACTGCTTTACCACGTTATATCCGAATTCGTGTTATATCAGGTTGCATTATATCGAGGTAGCGGTGTATTTAGTTTTTTCTAGTTGGTAAAGCTAAATTTCTAGCTTCATAACTCTATCCATATCCTGGTCTGTCCTTATGTTATTGGGTTAATACATAGTACTTTTATCTGTAGCTTCAGATTAGCCCAATAATGCATGCAATCAACTTACTTCAAAAAGGATTCACAATCTTTCATTACCTAGGCTTCTAGTTACTTGGACAAAATCCAGCAAAGCTGCAGTAGAAAGCAGTGTCTTATTTCTGCATTTAAGTGCATGCTTGTCTGAACTCTGATCCAATGGCCTTTCAATCAAGTGCTAAACAGACTATCCAACCCCTAACTTTGTCTATGAAGTATTCACAGCACAGTTAATCCATGCTTTCAGATTAATAAAAAAAATCTGAGAATTTCTACAAGTGTTTCTTGATGCTCCAAAATAAGAAAAATGGCAAATGCCTTCTGTGAAAAAAGTTTCTTCCTACACTATATTTATTATTTCTATTACTTCTGCCATAACAAAGACAGCCTTTTTGAAAGGCTCATATTCTACCCACCATCATCCGCCACTTTACATTTAAGAGATCAAGTTGAGATCCAATTAATTAGAACCTAATCAAAAAAATAAATTTGGACAGTCACCTTAAAGAGAAAAATTGCCAAAAAAATTGATAGGGGAGTCAAGGGCAGTTACAGTACTTGAAATTACTTCGAGGAAAGATATCAACTTAATCTTTTTGGATCTACATTTATTGTAGAAGTAAACAGTGAAAATGATCAAGAAAAACTCAAATGTATCTTCAATATTTGTTACAGTAATCTGAGGTTACTTACTGCAAAAATTACACTGTTGTGAAATTTATTACACTGATGTCCCTTTAATTACTATCCATGGGTATTCTTTATTCTCTTTACTAGAATCAGATTCTCTTTTCTTCCCTACTGAAATCCAGGCTACTAAACCTTACATTTTATTCCAACTCGCTCAAGCTTTTTGTCTATCCTCTGCAGCAGCTTCAGAAGATTAACCCACTAGAACCTAGGACTAGTTACAGTTGGCCAAATGAAATCTTTTGTGCACCTTACAGATGGGCAGCTAATTTTGGCTTGTTTATTGCTTTTCCCACTTGATGCTAGGACTCAAACTTTACTGTATTTGCCACAACTATACCACACATCTGAGTCAGAGGAAATTTACCCTTCATATAGTTTTGTTTTATTCACTGAAGTTTGTTGGGCAGGAAGTATAGTGTATTTTCACAGTTGGAAGGGGGCTCTGTCTGTCTGCTCTGGAGATATCCCCTCAGAGGAGTCAGAAAAACAGCAAGGGATTCATGAAGAACAAAGTTTAGTTCTGGCTATTTCTGACATCAAGAGGTTCTAATGCAAGGAGCAAGAGGTTACCCTTCCTTTGCAGTCACACTTGCCCATCACCACCACCATTCGTGGCCAGGCAGACTGCAAACAAAGTTAGCCTCTACAGACTATTTTTATTGTAATACAGTGTTTTGAATCCAGATTCAAATCTTGAGTCCAAATTTGATTTTTTTTTAAAACTACTTATTTCAAACAAAAAAATAAAACCACTGATCTTCAATTTCTTTTAAAGAGACGATGCCTTAGTGAATTGGAAACTGAAGTTTAAAACCATGCAACTTTAGAATACTTAAGGAAAACAAAAGTTTGTTTGGTTTGAACTTTAAGTTTTGCTAGATTTTATTTTTACATGCTACAGTATAGACATTTAACTTTATACTGAATTGCTAAATAATAGACACTCTTTTTAGTAGAATTGCTTGAGGGGGTTTTATAGGGTTGCCAGTGCTTTAGGAGGTTTTAACTTTTGGCATCTAATTATATGTTTAGTTTGATATATTGAATATTTATTATTTGGCTTCGAGGAGGTAGTACTCTGAATGGAAAAACAGAGACATTTATCCTAATTCTTGAATAAGTGATCTAAAATAAGTCACAACCTTCCTACACCTTAGTTTCCTCATCTGTAAAATGGAGATAATTGCCTCATCCATGTGTGTAGTTTTTTTATATTATGCTTTTCAAAGCCTTTTATCAATGTGTAATAGTACTGGAGAAGAGAACTGCAAGTAGGTGTGGATTAGTCAAGAAAAGCTATAAAGATTCAAAACATACTCTAAAGAACCTATCAGTTTCTTGGGGTCAACAGGGGGTGGATATATGATTTCTTCAATGTGCTTTCGATTGCAATAAGCATATGCTGTTGAAACATGCATGAACACCTCCAAATTCTTCATTCGCTGGGCCAAGATGACGAGCTGTTGTGTGGCAATCACATTTAACTGAACAGCATCTCTGTGAAGAAAACAACAAATGAAGATGAGTAAGAGTAAGCATGTCAGAGAATCATAAATTGAGGTAAAAGTCTCATGTGGTCATCTATTCACATCCCCCTACCAATGCAGACATAACATTTTCCCGCATCTTGTCCAGTCGATTTTTAGCTGTCCCTAGTAATGGCTTGCACCACTTTCTTTGTAAGACTGTTCCAGTCTTAGAATCCATAATATGGAAGTTTTTTAGTACTCAGTCTAGTTTTCACTAATTTCATGCCACTGTTTTTAGTTCTATCCCTGTGTACCATCTAAAAAAAATTCCTCTGCTTACATGGCATACACTCTAGTCAAGTTATGAAACTTCTTTATTTTCCTAAAATAAAATCCTTCTCAACTAAAAACAATGGAGTGAAAAATGTTTACATGACAATCTATAATTGCTAGGCTCTCTTGCTTTCTTCACCTCTGACCCTCACGCAAGGTGTCTAACCCAGTATCAACAGATATTCATATATAAACCCACAGAGCCATCCACATCAGGCAGTTAACACATCAAGCTGAGCAAGATCTCCCATTGAAGTATTGACCAGGGCAGGTCTCCAAAGACTTCATGTTGGCAAGTCAATAGGTGATGCTCTCCCTTCTGAGTCAGTGCTCAAGTAATAACCAGATAGGCGGGGGACGGTTGGGGGAAGGATGGGCATTATGCTATCATGGGGGTCTTGTATAGAAGGAAGGCAACCAAAGATACCAAGGTATTGATTGCTTCTTGTCATTAAAATTTCCCTGGCACTTTCTGAAAGGCTAGGGATGAACCCAACTTTAATTTAGCTAGTATCTGGGCTGTGACTTTCTGGACACACAAATTTCACCTATAAAATTTCACATAAATCAGGTATTCTTTCCAATTCTATTATATTACTATGGGTTGTTGCCTTCTTCCCCTGAGCTAGTGGCATTTCAGTAATACTGGTGGACTATTTATAAGGTTGTCAAAATTTTGTTGGGATAAAGTGCTATATTAACATAGAATACAAGTTTTTGAGGGTTTTTTTTTTTTGCTTTAACGTAAGTAGAGTTACACAGAGATGACAGTTTTTCAGTAATGTCATATCAATTTTTCAAACAATCCCTACCCCATTGCAGCAAAAGCACAATCATTTTACAAAATATTACATTTTTTCATAACCTATTTTGGCTTCAACCTTCAGCTCTTTCAAAAGACCAAAAGAATTGACCCATGAAAAATTCCCTGCATTTTTAACTTAGGAAATGGAAAAAGTTCTGAAACAAAGTCCAAACATGTTCTGTGCCTGCTTTTTAGGTCAGAAGATGAATAATTTTGATCTTGAGTCAACTCTCTGGGTGCAGGAGAGAGATGAGGCAGAGACTCAACAGCAGGGAATTAAGTTCTGACCAAGGGCTTCCTAGGGGGACTTGTCAGTGAAGACTGCCCAAGAGAAATATCAGTTCAGCACACTTCCAGTTGCCCTTCCCAGCCAGCCCCAGCCACTTATGTTCTGCTTTAGGAGATTCCAGACCTGCCAGCAGAGTGGAAATTACAGGAGGCTTGAGGCATTATGTCCCCACTCCAGAAGGATTTTTCACTGCTAAAGGCCTCTGTAAACCTAGCTCTTTAGCTAATTCCTATGTTGGTGACACAAGGGAACTGCCTAATTAAAAGAATTTGTGAGAAGGAAGTATAAAAAGGGGGTTTGTTCATTTTCATCATGTAGCATTCCCAGAGGGCCATGATCAGTATTTGCAGGGACTCGGAAATTACGGTTTCCTAACCCTACCTTTCACTCTTATATAGCCAAGTTTCTTTCCCTCCTCCTTCCTGAAAAGAGATTTCTCATATAGCAACAAAAAAGTCAAAAATGTACTGTAACATTTCAACATTAAAAAAATTTTCTACGAAAAATGGATATACCAAAGCTTACTTTATCTCCTTTGCTTTTGTTAGTCCTTTTCTTCTACAAGAGTCTCTTTTCCTTAAGCTTTCAGTAGTTGTTTTCCCTCAATCTCTTTAGAAATTTCCTAGTAGTTTTCTCCTCACTCTTCCCCTTTTTATTTCTCTTATTTCTCCCCACACTTCCTCTAATCTGTATTGCTACCCCTTTGCCATTACTTTCTCCTTCCATCTAACTACATATATCTTCTCCTCCCCTGCACCCACCCTTAGCATATATTTGATTCTCTGACCCCAGATTCTGTCAGATGAAGCAAGAGCTAGAATTTTATCCCCATACCTTCAGAACAAGAACATTTTTGTTCTCAATACACCCTTACCTTCCAAAAAGGCTGACCATCAAATTACATATACGTGTGCACTTTTTTTATGATCTGGTTCATAAAATGGGTGGTGGTTCAGCTCAACTGCTGAGCCAGATGAATCTTGCTCTAGCCCATCCACATCCATTTATTATCATCCACCAGCTAGACTCATATCAGAAGCCATGGCAGCAGGAGCTCACAAGACACATGAAGGTGCCAAGACCAGTACAAGCAGCAACATTACTTAACTTTCTGTACACCTTGTGCCTGTACCAAGCCTGGGACCTGGCACAATCTTCATATTTGTCTTTCCCCAACAATGGCCCTTTATACTTCTCCTTTAAATCCTAAGGGTTAAAACCTTCTTGGGGAGTTTCCTCATACAGAGGAAAAAATTAAATTGACCCTATATGCAGTGAAACTCATGAAAAAACAAGGGTTTTTTTTGTTTATAAAATTTTGCAGATAAATGTTATTTTCAAGCTGGTGTCCCCTTGAGGAATACACTAATATAATTCAATTACATTAGTTTTTTTCATATCAAGCTTTATACTCACCTCAGTGTTTCATTGAATCTGACTGTAGCAGCACAATGGAATACAATATTAATGCAGTCTATGAGCTTTTCTTTGTCCTGCTCACTAAGGTCCAGTTCATTCTGCGTAAGTTCACTAGTAACTGCTATTATTTTCTCTTTAAATTCAGGCTGTTCATCTCTTAACCTGTCAAAGAGCTGTCAAAAGAAAATCAGGACTAAAAATAAAAATTCACACAATGATTTCAGATGTAGCAAGAGAAGGGGCAAATATTTTCTGCCTATAACATGGAGTTATACTTCCCTCAATCATAATGGATATTAAAAAATTTCATATCACATATCAGTACGAGTTGGGATGAGCAAGTTATTCAACTGGCAAAGCAGCCAGTGAATTATGCTGGTCATTCCAAGTTAATGATAAAGCTGAACAGGCATGATGCACATTTTTAAAACTTTATTTATTGGAACTACTTTTCTGTCCTTAAAGCTAAATTCCTTAAGCTCCCGACAGTCCAAATGCTCAGGGCTCCAACAGAGCCATAGAAAGCTTCTACAAATTAACTAAAGTAGCTATAATCAACTTACAGTCTACTATCTCTGGCCCATTCAGAGCTAAAAAGCAAAACATTTTACCCTATCTTCCACTGTATAATACTGTAGTCTAGAAGTGAGAGGACTCCAGATATCAGTCTTTAATCCCATGACATTTAGGTCTAGAAGATGTGTTGCTGACTCAAGAATGAACACACCCCAAGGCCTTAAGCCAGGTGTCATTCTGGGGAAAGTTTCACAATTGAGAAAGAATGAATAAAAACCCACTTCTCTTGCAGGTAGTTCCAAAAGAGACGGGAGGATTTAAGATTGTTCAATGGGTTGGAATGTCAGAGTAAATCACAGGAAAAACAATTTCGTAGGCAAATGAAAAATGAGGCTGTTAGAGGCACAATAAATGTGTTCATCACATCTGTATTTTATCACATGGATTACCACCATATATCTGGTGTATTACATACAAATACAAAATCCTTGTCTTTTTTTCCTCCAGTAGATACCCAGAAAATTTACAGGGGTAACAAACTAACAGTAATGGAATTTCCACATGCTATGGTTTTAATGTATCAGTACAACAGAACCTTAGCGTTTAGGTCAATATCCCAGTCAGACAGGAAGTTCAGTTTAGATTAACATCTAAACAGAACTTTGAACAGAACACTATCAAAATGTTTTAATCCAACATCACATTAACAAAAATGAAACGCCTCCAGTTAGGTAGCAGCTACTACTACTGAAAGTGTTGTTTAAAGACTGAGCTTTCAAGGTTGTGCTCCCCATGAAAAGGGGGAATAACTTTACTAAGACACCAAATTTTGCAAAACAAGTAATGGTGAAGTCTATGCTTTTCAAATACTACTTTTTGAGCATATAAAGTGCTACTGGAAATCAGAGTTAAAGATGCCAGATGCTGTGTAGCAA
Organism: Chrysemys picta bellii; assembly: GCF_011386835.1. Lineage (NCBI taxonomy): Eukaryota > Metazoa > Chordata > Testudines > Emydidae > Chrysemys > Chrysemys picta. The sequence goes on along the minus strand of NC_088794.1, from coordinate 50,912,439 downwards.
AGAACTTCTCTAGACCAGCGGCAAGGAACCATGCGGCCCATTAGGGTAATCTGATTGCAGGCCGCGAGATATTTTGCTGATGTTGACCTTCCGCAGGCATGGCCCCCCGCTGATCCCAGTGGCCGTGGTTCACCGTTCCCGGCCAATGGGAGCTGCGGGAAGAGGCGGGATGCACGGACGTTGGCCAGGAACGGTGAACTGCGGCCACTGGGAGCTGCAGGGGGCCGTGCCTGCAGATGGTCAACGCCAGCAAAATGTCTCACAGCCCGCAACCAGATTACCCTGATTGTCTGCAGGTTGCTCACCACTGCTCTAGGCATACGTTTGTGCTGAGTTCTTCACATTTACACATACAGTCCTTCACATTTATACAGACACATCAGAAGTTATTTGGTCAATCTGAGACTTCTTCAAGCTTAAAACACAACTGCTATTCTTGTCTATACCATTACATAGGTCAGTGCATGGTAGCATAAAGCTGAAAAGAACAATAAAAGACTCCTTAGTTTCTATAACCACACAGCAATTGAAACAGTAAATTAAATCCAATGAAGTGGCTAAGCATCTGACTAGGATTTAAATGCTCCTGAACTCTTGATTCCTGTATCCCCAGAAGGAATTGAGAACAACAGCCATGCTTCTGGATTTAACAGAGGTTCTTTGTTCCTCAAAGTTACTGCAATTGGAGTAAGAGAGAAGTTGGCTGAATGCCAATATAGTTACACTGAAGGCATGAACTGATAATAAATCACTTTTCTTTAATCAGTTAAAATGGGGAGGAACTGGTTGAGAATTTGAAAGTGGAAGGCAGTTTAGGTGAAAGTTTTCATGAAATGGTAGAGCTCATGATTTTAAGGAATGGTAGGAGGGAAAACAGCACAATAAAAACAATGAATTTCAAAAAGGCAGATGTTAGCAAACTCAGGGAGTTGGTAGGTAAGATCCCATGGGAAGCAAGTCTAAGGGGAAAAACAGTTCAAGAGAATTGGCAGTTTTTCAAAGAGACTTTAAGGGCACAAGAGCAAACTACCCCATTGAGTAGGAAAGTATGGCAAGAGACCACGCTGGCTTAACCAGGAGATCTTCAATTTTCTGAAACTCAAAAGAGAGTAATAAGCCTTGTGGAGAGAGGGGAAGCAGCAGATGTGGCATATCTTGACTTTAGTAAGGCTTTTGATGCAGTCTCGCATTACCTTCTCATAAACAAACTAGGAAACACAACCTAGATGGAACTACTATAAGGTGGCTGCATAACTGTTTGGAAAACCGTTCCCAGAGAGAGTAGTTATCAGTGGCATATCCAGTGGAGTCCTGCAGGGATCAGTTCTGGGTCAGTTCTGTTCAAGATCTTCATCAATGATTTAGATAATGGCATAGAGAGTACACTTATAAAGTTTGCAGACGATACCAAGCTGGAAGGGGTTGCAAGTGCTTTGGAAGACAGGATTAAAATTCAAAATGATCTGGACAAATTGGAGAAATGGTCTAAGTAAATAGGATGAAATTCAGTAAGGACAAATTCAAAGTACTCCACTTAAGAAAGAACAAGGAGTTGCACATATGTAAAATGGGAAATGACTGCCTACAAAGGAGTACTGCAGAAAGGGATCTGGAGGTCATAGTGGATCACAATCTAAATATGAGTCAACAGTGTAACACTGTTGCAAATAAAGCAAACATCATTCTGGGATGTATTAGAAGGAGTGTTGTAAGCAAGACACAAAAAGTAATTCTTCCTCTATACTCCGCGCTGATTAGGCCTCAACTGAAGTATTGTGTCCAGTTCTAGGCACCATATCTCAGAAAAGATGTGGACAAATTGGAGAAAGTCCAGAGAAGAGCAACAAAAATGACTAAAGGTCTACAAAACATGACTTATGAAGGAAGATTGAAAAAATTGGGTTTGTTTAGTCTGGAGAAGAGAAGACAGAGCAGATATGATAAGAGTTTTCAAGTACATAAAAGGTTGCTACAAGGAGGAAGGGAAACATTTCTCCATAACCTCTGAGGATAGGACAAGAAGCAAGGGCAGTTTAGATTGGACATTACGAAAAAACTTCCTGTCAGGATGGTTAAGCACTGGAATAAATTGCCTAGGGAGCTTGTCGAATGTGCATCATTGGAGATTTTTAAGAGCAGATTAGACAAACACCTGTGTCAAGAATGGTCTAGAATCTAGATAATAGTTAATCCTGCTATGAGTGTAGGGGACTGGACTAGATGACCTCTTGAAGTCCCTTCCAGTCCCATGATTCTTCCCGTAACCCCTCCAACTGTAATGGGGCAGGAAGAGGCTGGAAGCCTATAGTCACAGAATCATAGAAACAGAATATCAGGGTTGGAAGGGACCTCAGGAGGTCATCTAGTCCAACCCCCTGCTCAAAGCAGGACCAATCCCCAACTAAAATCAGCAAAGTGTGCCCAGGAAGCCCCCTTAAGAAGGGGCCTTCAGTCATTCCTCCCGACTGCCACCAATTTCTTCAGACAGGAAATTCTTTAACAAAATAGCTCATAAACAAGGGAGCCAAGGCTGTTTAAGCTGCAAGTACCGTGTAGCTTTCCAGAATGCAGAAGTTGACAGTCAAAACACAAACCTGTGAGATCCAGCAAACTCCAACACCTGTTAAGATAATGCTAGATATACCACATGCCCCACAGTCTTAACTCAGGCCCTTCCAATTGCTTCCCTAGAGAGTCCCTCAGGGCGATTACAGTTAAATCTGTGTGAATAACTGATTTGTCAGTTTGCTGGCAGTTCTGGAAGATTGAAAGTTGTTCAGTGAATTGAAAAAGTTAACATTTCATTTCAAGCTTGTTGTTATTGGTTGTGTCTTGATATAACCTTTAGCCCAGCAGTTACGGCACTCACCTGGGATGTGGGAAACCCAGGTTCAAATCCCCACTCTGGAGCAGGGACTTGAACACAGGACTCCCTGATCCTACCTGAACATCTTAACCACCAGGTTACATGGTATTCTGGGGTGGGTGTCTCAGTCTCTCCTGTTGAAGCTATTTCACTTTGTATAAATACATAGATATACGTTCAGTGAGAGAGTCTATAGCTTCGTGCACTCATCTGGGAGGTGGGAGAGAAAGACACACCTGAATTCTTGTCTCTGCTTCTATTAATATTTAATTGTGCTGTTTCAGCATTTCTAAAGTTTTGTTTTGACCACAACAATGCAAACTAGACACAAATTAATGAAATGTTTTATTTAACCGGAATTCACATTTGTGGAGGCGGGGAGGAGAAAAGGGATTCAGACGAAATAAATTTGCCCAACTAATTAGACTACTACATCAATTCCCAAGATATGGATATCAGCAGGGAGGATGAAGAGGAGCAACGCTGGGGAAACTTAAGTTCTTAAAATCCATTGATCCTTGCTCTGAGGAGTTCCTCAAGGCAATTTATCTTAGCTCTCACTATGTGATTCATTGTTCAGGGTGATGTATACCATTTACAGTTAGTAGTCCCTAGAACAGTGGTGTAACAGAAGACAGGAAGACATCATGGGAGTGTTTGAACAGGAGTACAAACGTGGAGTTGTGCTGGACACAGAGGAGATGCCAGGTGATATTAGGATGAGGTCAAATACTGCTATATTCCCAGCTATTGCTACGTCCAAGCCTCCTGAGGTGCAAGTAAGAACTCTGGCATCCAACCAGGGTTGAGTTGATTTAAATCACTAGTCAGGAAGACTCGATTTAATCATGGATTTCCACATAAAATTGCATTCTTGTTGGTTGTTATAACCTTAATACATGTTCTTCACAACTCAGAGATAGATGACCCAAACTGGGTCTCTTTTACAGCCAGCTGCCATTATAGCTTTTCCTTTCTAGTGAGATAATAGTATGGTAGATCTCAAATTAATGAAGGCAACACTCAGAAAGACCTCAACACTTCTGAAATATGCTGCTCTACTAGCCATTAATTACATTTTGGAAAGTCAAAAAAATAGAAAATGCAGAGTTAGTAGTTTGTTTGAGCGCACTTCCAAGATCTCAAATTTCTATGCCAGCTTCTACATTCCGTAAGGCACTGCTAAGCACAAGACTTAACTCCCATGTAACACCACTATTTGTTAATGAATTAAGATTTAAGTTACCCATCCTTTCTCCCCCTTGTGAATGTAATTCTTTGCATCGCTATCAAAGTCCCTGTCTCCGATACTCAGCCAGCATGCTCCTGGATTCTTCAGTCCATCAACATTGTTCTAGTCGGATAGAAAGACTGGAAAAACAATGCACTCCCTTCTCAGAAGGTGTATTCCCCTCTTGAAGGGAGGAATGCCTCTCCAGTGTTATTTACTTTCATTAGCCCAGAGCACTGGGTGCCCAGGGTAGCAAAATATTAACAGTTACTTTGTCAAAGAGAAATCACTGAAATTCCAAATTGAAGAAATTTCATAGTAGGCTCACATTGTAATGTAGATTACTACTAACCGAAATTCATGGGAAATGGGGGATGCTAGATCTCCACAACTCTATAAAAAAATTGAGAATATTTTGAAATGTTGGTATAGCTTATTTTGGTAAATTTAAAGAAATAAGCTATGTTGATAAGCACCTCCACTATACAGTATAACTTTATGCACACTAAGGGGTTGCACCAATTTGACTAATTTCTAAACTACAATAGTTAAGTGGTACAGAAACTGCAGACAAGGGTAATTTAATTTCCCTGTAAACCACACATTTAATTTTACATCTTCGGCAAGATTTTCACACCGTCTTCCAGCTAATTCACCTTGGGGCAGCTCTAATAATAATAACAACTCTACCTAGCTCTTAGAGTGCTTTTCATCAGTAGACCTCAAAGCACTTTACAAAGAAGGGATATGTTTTCCCTATTTTACAGATAGGGTAACTGAGGCACACAGAGCCGAAATAACTTGCCCCAGGGCATACAGGAGGCAGAGGCTGAATTGGGACTAGAACACAGGTCTCCTGAGTCAGTGTTCAATGCTCTATCCATAAGGCCACACTACCTCCCTACAGGTAACTACACATTTTATTAGCAGACTGTAAAATACAAGTCATTTACATGACAATCATTTGACATTTCAACACTCCTTTGCACTTTAACACACAAGATAGCTGAATTAAAAACAAGACCTTTTAACAAAGCTGAAAGCGGGTAAGATGCTCCACTTGATATGTACATCCTCTTACCCTCACCGTAAAACCTATCACTGGGCTTTTCACTTGAATGCAAAGCACACAAAAAAGTCATCAGCAGAACTTAAAAAAAACAAGCATATAATATGGTATATGACATTCAAAGAATGCGTATCTGTCCGCAAGTTTAAATGGCAGAAAACAAGCTTCATTATGCTCATCTGCTGTATGTGCCCCTCTGTCTCCAGGAGGGAGAGGTCTATTTTCCTTTAATTTGTTAAAAGTCAATGCAACCCTGATATTTAGTTATTAATACCACAGCAGTCAGTTATTTGGAAGTTCGTATAGCAAAAAACCTGTTCCAACATGTTCACGGTTGCTCACTATTTCAGAAGTTTCTTTACAATGGGGAAACGAGGTTTGTATCACTTCTTTAGTCAATTAAACACAAAGCTTCCAGAGACATACCTTACAGCTGATCATTTCTTCCATTCGTTCTTGAGGCGTCTGACCTGCTTTATGTCTCACCAATATATAAACGGCTTTCACTTTAGGGCAGGACCTCAGTAGCTTTTCCAGAAGCACCTTTCCCATGAAGCCAGTAGCTCCTGTGAGGAGGACATTCTTTCCTTCATAGTATTCAGGGATGGATACCATTATGACCTTAAAGTTTAACAAGAATACATTAGAAAAATGTCACTTTATGCAGGCCTACAGATCTGTACCTCCTTCATTATAATACAAAGATATGAACATTCAGTCCTGTGGTTGAAAGTAGAAGCTCACTGACCAGATTCTTCATCTATCGGTATCCCCTTCCTTCTTACACAAGTAGGTCTTAAGTTTAAGGAACTTTTGAATTGAATTGAATTGAATTGACATATCCCTTCTTTGTAATTGAATTTAGAAGCAATTCACAGAATACCTTTTAAATCTTTTACATGATCTGGATCCATGCTACTGGCACAACTCAAGTTTTCTCCCTCTGCCCCATCCCAATTTCTCCCTTAGTTTCTGGTTATTCAGAACTGGCTCTAAGTATTTAGCCAACAATATTTTCTTTTTCATTAAGTGAAATAAGCCACCTGCTTTGCACAGCTAGATAGATGGAGTTTTAAAGAGACTGTACAATATAAACAGAAATTGTATATACCCACTTTAAGTAACCACCCATGGGACCAATAAAAACTGGGTGGCTGCTACAGAAAGTTTAAGGTAAGTTTGTTGTCTGTAGTGTATGTGTTTGTGGTATGCTTGCTGCTGGACTGGTCATGTGGTCTGTTTGTTTGGGGGACAGTGTGCTGAGCCTAGCAGGCTGCTAGGCAAGGCTGAGAGCTTCTTAATGAGGCTTTGATCCCCAAGTCCTTTAGCATCCATCAACCCTTAACCGGGGGCGGGGCTACTCAGGAAGACCAGGGCTTTAAAAAGCCCACTCCTAAGTGGCCAGAGGAGCTAGTGAACAGGAGCGGCTAACAGGGGAGTTTTGCAAAGAAGTTCTCCAGGTGAAGGAGGTGCACTTACGTAACCCTTGGAGTAAGTTTGTTTGGGGGGTCGGGGGCAGCTAGATATACTTAACATTCTTTAAACTTAAAGCCAAAACCACCCCGATAAAAACTAAACGTCAAAGGAATGAGCTACAGGAGTAAAAAGAGAATGAAGTAGAAGTCCAGCAACAGAGTGGGGGCTATTCAGTTTATTGCACTGAATAAAGCATGTATGATATGGGCAGGTAGCGTATATTTGCATTTGGTGCATGGAGCTCCTGGCCCTCAGAGACTGCGTACGGGCTTTGGAGAAAAGAGTGGCTGAACTGGAGGAGCTAAGAGACAGAGAGGTATGTATATGAGACTTTCCAGGACACCATAGAACGGTCTCACCCCCGGTCTGACAGCCTTTGTGCTGTTGAGGAGGATGAAAGTGTCAGGGAAGGAGAACATCCAGCTGGAGCAGAAAGAAACGATTCCATAGTTCAGACCCTCCTTCCAGATGATGTCATGGTATCCTCTCGCCCTGAGGATACCTCTCCGGGGGAGGGAACTCCAGTTATTATGAAGATACAGGTAATAGTTATGGGGGATTTGATCATTAGAAACATAGTTAGCTGGGTTTGTGATGATTATGTAGTTCTCCTGGTTCCTTGCCTGCCTGGTGCGAAGGTTGCAGCTCTCTCGAGACATCTAGATAGATTTATGTGTAATGCTGGTAAGAAACCGGTGGTCGTGGTACACATAGGTACCAATGACATACAGAAGGATAGGAGAGAGGTCCTGGAGGCCTAATTTAGGCTGCTAGGTAAGAGATTGACGTCCAGGACCTCCATGGTAGCATTCTCTGAAATGTTTCCAGTTCCACGTGCAGGGCCAGACAGACAACTGCAGGGTCTAAATGTATGGATGAGACGATAGCGTAGGGAGGAGGAGCTTAGATTTATTAGGAACTAGGGAAACTTTTGGGAAAGGGGGAACCTATACAGGATGGGCGCCACCTAAGCCAAAATGGAACCAGATTGCTGGCACTTAAAATTGAAAAGGTCATAGAGCAGTTTTTAAACTAAGGACTGGTGGAAAGCCGACAGGTACGGAGGAGCATGTAGTTCGGACAGAGACATCCCTTAGGGAAGGATCTATTAATGGAGATTCTCTATGTCCTAGTAAGGAGGAGAGGATGGAAGATGATAAAATACAGGTAGGATCTGATGGGAAACAGTCAAATGAAAAAAAAGAGTCCCATTCAATTACATCATGTAACGGCAGACAGCTAAAAAATGACAAGTTTTTAAAGTGCTTATATACAAATGCTAGAAGATAATAAGAAGATGGGTGAACTAGAGTGCCTTGTATTAAATTAGGATATTATATAATTGGCATCACAGAAACTTGGTGGAATGAGAATAATCAATGGGACACAATACCAGAGTATATCGGAAGGACAGAACCAGTTGTGCTGGTGGGAGAGTGGTACTATATGTGAAAAAAAAGTATAAAATCAAATTAAGTAAAAATCTTAAAATGAACCAAACTGTACCATGCAATCTCTATGGATAGGAATTCCATGCTCTAATAATAAGACTATAGCAGATGAGATATATTACCGACCACCTGACCAGGATGGTGATAGTGACTGAAATGCTTAGGGAGATTAGAGAGGCTATAAAAATAAAATAAAAACCCTCAATAATAATGGGAGATTTCTACTATCCCCATACTGACTGGGTACATGTCACCTCAGGACAGGCTGCAAAGATTTCTTGACACCTTAAGTGACTGCTTCTTGGAGCAGCTAGCCCTAGAACCCACAAGAGGAAAGGCAATTCTTGATTTAGTCCTAAGTGGAGAGCAGGATCTGGTCCAAGAGGTGACTATAGCTGGAACGCTGGGTAATAGTGACCATAACATAATTAACTTTAACATCCCTGTGGCAGGGAAAACACTACAGTGCTAGGCTGCCATAGTATTTAATTTCAGAAAGAGGAACTACACAAAAATAAGGAAGTTAGTTAAACAGAAATTAAAAAGGTACAGTGCCAAATGTGAAATCTTTGTAAGCTGCATGGAAATTTTTTAAAGACACCATAATAGAGGCTCAACTTAAATGTATACCTCAAATTAAAAAAAAGTCAGAACCAAAAAAATGCCACCATGGCTAAACAACAAATTAAAAGCAGCAGTGAGACACAAAAAGGCATCCTTTAAAAAGTGGAAGTTAAAATCCTAACGAGGAAAATAGAAAAGAGCATAAACTCTGGCAAATGAAGTGTAAAAATATAATTAGGAAGGCCAAAAAGAATTTGAGGAACAACTAGCCAAAGACTCAAAAAGTAATAATAATAAAAAATTGCTAAGTACATCAGAAGCAAGAACAACCAGTGGGGCCACTGGACCATCGAGATGCTAAAGGAGCACTCAAGGACAATAAGGCCATTGCGGAGAAACTAAATGAATTATTTGCATCCGTCTTCACATCTCAGGGAGATTCCCAAACCTGAGCCATCCTTTTCACGTGACAAATCTGAGGAACTGTCCAAAATTGAGGTGAGATTAGAGGAGGTTATGGAACAAATTGATAAACTAAACAATAAGACGACACCAGGACCAGATGGTATTCATCCAAGAGTTCTGAAGGAACTCAAATGTGAAATTGCAGAACTACTAACTGTTGTTTGTAACCTATCATTTACATCAGAGTCTGTACCGAATGACTGGAAGATAGCTAATGCGATGCCAATTTTTTTTTTAAAAGGGATCCAGAGCTCATCCCAGCAATTACAGGCTGGTAAGCCTGACTTTAGTACCAGGCAAACTAGTTGAAATTATAGTAAAGAACAAAATTGTCAGACACAGAGATTAACATAATTTGTTGGGAAATCGTGCCTCACCAATCTACTAGAATTCTTTGAGGGAGTCAACAAGCATGTGGACAAGGAGGATCCAGTGGATATAGTGTACTTGGACTTTCAGAAAGCCTCTGACAAGGTCCCTCACCAAAGGCTCTCAAGCAAAGTAAGCTGTCATGGGATAAGAGGGAAAGTCTTCTCATGGATTGGTAACTGGTTAAAAGATAGGAAACAAAGGGTAGGAATAAATTATCAGTTTTCAGAATGGAGAGAGATAAATAGTGATGTCCCCCAAAGGTTTTTACTGGGACCAAGCCTATTCAACATATTCAGAAATGATCTGGAAAAAGGGGTAAATAGTGAGGTGGCAAAATTTGCAGGTGAAACAAAACTACAAGATTATTAAGTCCAAAGTGGACTACAAAAGGATCTTGCAAAACTGGATGACTGGGCAACAAAATAGCAGATGAAAGTCAATGCTGATCAATTCAAAGTAATGCACATTGGAAAACATAATCCCAACTATACATATAAAATGATGGAGTCTAAATTAGCTGTTACCACTCAAGAGAGAGATCTTGGGAGTCACTGTGGACAGTTCTCTGAAAACATCCACTCAATGTGCAGCAGCAGTCAAAAAAGCAAACAGAATGTTGGTAATCATTAAGAAAGGGATAGATATGACAGAAAATATATTGCTTCTATATAAATCCATAGTATGCTCACACCTTGAATACTGCATGCACCTGTGGTCGCCCCATCCCCAAAAAAGATATATTGGAATTGGAAAAGGTTCAGAAAAGGGCAACAAAAATTATGAGAGGGTATGGAACGGCTTCCATATCAGGAGAGATTAATAAGACTAGGACTTTTCAGCTTGGAACAGAGACGACTAAGGGGGTAGATGATAGAGGTCTATAAAATCATGACTGGTGTTATTTACTCCTTCTCAGAACACAAGAACGAGGGGTCACCCAATGAAATTAATAGGCAGCAGGTTTAAAACAAACAAAAGGAAGTATTTTTTCACCCAATGCATAGTCAACCTGTGGAACTCTTTGCCAGATGATGTTGTGAAGGCCAAGCCTATAACAGGGTTCAAAAAAGAACTAGATACATTCATGGAGGATAGGTCCATCAATGGCTATTAGCCATGATGGGCAGGGATGGTGTCCCTAGACTCTGTTTGCCAGAAGCTACGAATGGGCGACAGGGGATGGATCACTTGATGATTACCTGTTCTGTTCATTCCCTCTGAGGCACTTGGAATTGACCACTGTCGGAAGACAGGATATTAGGCTAGATGGGCCTTTGGTCTGACCCAGTATGGCCCTTCTTGTGTTTAGATCATTAATACACGATCACATGTGGATACTTGAAAAATGTTCAGTGAAGACAGGACCCAGGTATGCCAACTACCGGCTCTAAAAGATTCATACTAAGAATTTCTGCTACAAATTAAAGGCTCATCAGTTGGAAGAAAACAGAGGAGGAAAGAGACCTGGGGATGTTGCTCAATTACTGGCTGAATTCAAACTACTGATGTGATGTGGCTGCAAAAAAGGCAAATGTGATCCTGGGATGCATCAGGTGAGGCATTTCCAGTAGAGATAGACAAATATTAATGTCATTGTACAAGGAACTAGGCAAGACCTTGAATATTGTGTACAATTCTGGGTCAACCATGTTCAGGAAAGGTTAACTCAAATTAGAATAGCTGAAGAGAAGCGCTACTAGGATGATTATGGGGATGGATGGCTTATCTTATGAGAGAGGAAGAGCTCAGCTTGTTTATCTTAGCAAAAAAAGCAGCTGAAAGGGGATATGATTACTTTCCATCAATACATGGGTGTGACAGGTAAACAGCAAGAAAGGTGAAGCGCTATTAAAGCTAAAGGACAACACAGGCACAAGAAGAAACGGGTATAAACTGGCCATGAACAAATTCAGGCTGGAAATTAGAAGAAGGTTCTAACCATCAAACAAGAGTGAGGTTCTGGAACAGGGCCCCCCCATAGTTGTTTGCCTACACAACTCCTCAGTTTTAGGAGCAAGCTGGACAAATTGATGAATTTAACTGTATGATGGGGTTGCTTGTGGTGATAAGGACAGGGCTCAACAGCCCTAGAGGTCCCTCCTGGTTTATAGCTTATTTTCCTAAAGCTCATGCTTCAGGGCTTCAGACAGTTACCTGCAGTAATCAGGAAAGGATTCCCCTCACTGCCCACAAGAATAAGTTTTGGGGGGAGGGATTGGTCACCTTGGTCTCCTTCCCTCTGAAGCATCAGACACCAGGAAATCAGACAGTGAATAGGGTAGCCTCAGACACTGGTGCCCTTTGGTCTCTCCTATTCTCGGTCTTGGTATAGAATGGTATAGTCTCCAGTGAGCAGTAATACTGTGGTCTAATTTCAGTTGTTGGGATTAGTGTGGGGGTGCTGGTGGCTGGTGATAAAGGCGGTCACACTAGATGATTTGGTGGTTCCTTCTGACCTTTAATGACTATGACAGTATACCTCCCTGTTGCAGCAGAGTCCCTTATACCAAAAAGAATTCAGCACAAGGAGGGCAGGGAATGTTAGGCTGCCTAACTGAGCACCTTACAATGGCGCAGCTGTGCTGTTATATGCTGTTATATGGTGCACAGTGTAGCATCTGTCACTGGGAGAGAGCTCTCCTGGTGACAAAATAAAGCCACCCTGAACCAGGGGCAGTAGCTTTGTCAGTGGGAGAGTGGTTCCCACCAACAAAGCACTGTCCAAACCAGTGCTTTTTGTTGTCAAAACTTGTCATGGGGGGGGTCGCACCTCTGAGTGACAAGTTTTAACAACGAAAGTGCAGTGTAGACATGGCCTTAAATAAGTACCTGTAAAAACAAGAATTAGTACTTACACCTCAAAGATAATGTAATAATTCCTTACAGTAATCACACTTGTGTATTGGAACATGCATACAAGCCAAAGATTTGGAAAATTCACAAAATTGCACTAAAGAATTCACCAAGAAAAGAACAAAACCTGGGGCCTGCTGTGAAAGTGTTACTCCAAACTGCATAGTATTCACAGGATAGCGTGGAAGTGCTTTGCTTTGGTTTTCAGAGATACACGAACCTTTTCAACGATCAAATAAAATTCTTGTTCCTACCTACATACCCACTATCACAATATTTCTCAGTCTTTGTTTACAACAGTTGTAGTCTCTCAAAAATTCAGGACTTGAAAATAGAGGTGGGTGAATTTTGGCCAAAAAACTGTTTTTGCCAAAAAGCAGATTGACTGACCAAAGCATTGTGAATGTGTCTAATTTTGCCAACTTGTTTCATCTGGAAAAGCTAAGCATAAAAAGCTTTTTAAAGTTTGGTTTTGACATACTCTACTGAAAATTTTCTAATTTTTTTATTCAAGATTTTTTATTAAAAAAACAGAAAATTGTTTTTAAAAGCTCAAGTTAAACAGTTCATTTGACCCAAAACTAAATTTTGATTTTTCAGAAGGGCCAGCAATAAATAAATAAAATTTAAGAAGTCAGTTATTCATACAGTTCTATTTGCAAGTGCTAGTTAACAGTATTAGTTTTGGTATGGCTTTTTATTACTTGCAATAATTTAAAGCCAAACAAAGCCAATCCTAGTTCCTTGAGGAAAAATTATTCTTCAAGTTCTTAATAGCAAACAGAAACAAGCGAGCTGTATCAATATGTTGACAGCATCAGCTGTTTTATGAACAACATTAACCTTTTATTACAGTCAGGTACTGATTAGCTAGAGATACTTAATAATATAGTACTTTCCTCATAAGTTCACTTAAAAAAAAAAAAAGATTCTTACAATCAAATCTAGTTGCTTGGATTCAAACAGAGCACAACAGAAATTATTCAGTCTAGTCTCATTCTCTGTGCTCCTGTTATTAAACTAGTTACCAAAGCAACAATTAGAAAATGTCTAATTAATTACCTGTTAGTTTTTCAGCCATTTATTTACAAGCAAAGTTGGAAAATATTGCAATTTTTTTAGGAAATGCATGTAACTTTTAAGAGCATCTTAAAACAAAAACCAAGATATTTTTCTGCTTTGGGTTTACAGAAACTAAACCAAGACAAGGAAGTAAAAGTTAACAAAAGGAACAAAGTCAGTGAGAGGAGGAATTAAAATTACAATTAAAACATATCTGGATGCATACACATCTGAACTTGGAAAATTCACATCAAAATCCAAACACACAAGGTTGGGCCCATATTTAGATTATGGTATTTAGTATTTAATTAGTACATTTTTCAACATCCTGTACAGACATCTATCCTCACCACTATACTTGGACGAAAGTAAGTAGTATCCCCCTTTTACAGAGGAAACCAGAGATTCTTCCCCAGTGCTACCATAGTAGTCAGGACAGAACCAGATTTAGGATTTACAAGTTCACTCTTTCCAGATGAAAGTTAGAGGCATCCTTGTTGCAAATGAAGTTTAACTGAGTCAGAAATGGACACAGGGACAGTAGGATGAGGCAAAAGAATAAGCCATTCACGTTATGTGCATTCTAACGTCTGATCAGAATACATTCCAAAGCACAAATCTCACCAGGATGTGACAAGTATGCTGCACCTAGTAGCAGATGGATGTACTATTCTTTATCCAAGGCCTGTGTGTTATGGGGGATTTGCTGTACACTATATAAGGTGCAATACCAGAAGGCTAGCAAGCCCAAGAGACCTAGGGTTTTCTTTGGTTTCCTGCTACAAGCTGTTTAGCAGCATACGTTTTAGAAGTCACACAGACTACTGATTTTACAAGAAAGCAGTTTACGATAAGCGTCACATAATACTCACACACCCTTGTTTTGAGTTTCAGCATGCGCATGGTGTGGCTGAAATAAAGACTATTTGACTTTCTTAACTAGCATTTATCCAAGATCACAAAGGAGGAAGCCACATGGAGAAAGATGGCAACTGAAGAGTCATGTCAGAATCTCAAGAGGTAATCGACATTCATTCCACTGACCCTGACACATAAGGTCAAATTTTAAAGCATCTCCTTACGATTAGTTATAGATGCAGAGAGTACGTTCTAGTGACTAAAGAACTGGGCTAGGAGCAAGGAATATATCTTGAGTTTAATTCCAGATTTTTCACTAACTCCGACTGTGATCTTGGGAAAGTCAACCTTTGTGTTTCTGCTCTTTCAAAATTATTTGGTGAAGTTTAATATACCAGCCAGTCCATTGCTCCTGGACCATAATTACTCCTACTATTTAAGGAGTAGATCTTTAAAATAAATACTATAACATGTGGCTTTATATTTTGTTATGATGAAATAATCCATGAATACAGAAATATCTACCTTAACAGGAAGGTTACTTATTAGTACCTAGATTTTATATACACAATTGCCTTTGAAGATCTGCACTACAGAATTTGTGTATCAAGCCATTACAACCAGAAAGTCATTGGTGGGGGGGAAAGAGGGGTTTTAATGCAGATCTACACAAACAGTATATTCAAAGAATTAGTTATTCTCGTAGCTGACCCACACTTCTTACCCAACTAATGACTACCTTACTAGAACAGCTAATGAAAAGAGGAGGGTTTTAGAGTAGGTAGAAGAAGAGGAACTGAGAATGCCACGAGGTAGACTTTTCTAACTATAATCTGAAGTTCCATGACTCATCTGAACCACTGCAAGCAGTGAACTATTAACAAGACATGCATGAGACATGACACTGCCTACTCCAATAGTGAGGAACTGCAGCATAATTTTCACACAGGAGAAGATCTAGCACTATAGTAATAATTATGCCTGCTTTTCATCTTCAAGATTCTTTACAAACAATCTTCACAATACCCATGAGGTAGGTGACTAAATAATATTCTTAAATCAATATCAGGCTGTGTAGCAACACCACCAGTATCCTTGATACTGAAGTCATTGTCCAACAATATTCTACAGTGCTTTTCTGCCCATGCTTCTCAGAGCCTCCTCTTGAATTGAATTATGTGCTAAGTCATTTCTAGCAAGCAGTCCAGCTACGTGAGTAGGCTAGGTTTCAATCCTAGAAGTTTCAGGCAGCAAGGCATATGGCTTGGTAATTATTTGCTAAAGATTCTTATCCAGGAGCAGAGAATGAGAATATGAATTCCTGCACGGTACACATTAAAGGACTATATGAAGCACCTAAAGCCACACTGTAGTGAGGCGGCCTGGGCCCCGACAGCCCCTGAGGGAGAGGAGCCTGAATTGGCACCCCAAGTGGGCGGAGCCACCACCACCTGTTCCCGCCCCCCGGAAGTCAAGGGGCGGGACAGGAAGTATAAGAGCCAGGCCCCAGCCCTCAGTTAGAGCCCAGCGGCCGGAGAGGCCAGACGTACCGGTGCGAGCTCCGGCTAGACCGAGCCTTTCCAGAGCCAGGTACCCCGACGCGGACGGACCGAGCCTCCCCAGAGCCAGATACCCGGACGCCGGCCGACCGGACCTCCCCAGAGCCAGGTATCCCGACGCGGATTGGCCAAGCCTTCCCCAAGCAAGGTACCCCGACGTAGACTGGCCGCACTTGCCCCGAGCACGGTACCCCGAGGAGGGGCCCGAGCGCCCCCCTGACCGGAGACCGGAGGAGCGACCCGACCCAGACGACCCTCTGCGAGCTGAGGAACCCATGGTGTGGGACCCCGCTGTCGAGCCCGGCGAGGAGCAGGTACCAATGGAGGGGGAAATGGAAAGCAGCCCGGGGGTAGCTGACCCCAGTCTAGCTACAACAGAGAGCGAACCAATGTCGGTGTGTTGTGGTCAGGACCCCACCGACACAGCGGCAGACTGACTGCCGCTCTTAGGGCCCCGGGCTGGGACACAGTGGAGTGGGTGGGCCTGTGTCCCCCCTGCCACCCCACTTAACGGGTGGCAGCCTCCCCCTCCAGCCAGCTCTCTGGCACCGCAACTGAGCTATTGTTTGCTGCCCTGAAGGAGTGCTTGTTGCCCCACCCTGACTGAGGGTCTGGGGCGTCCCGAGTTTGTCCGTGCTCAGCTCCTGATACCCAGACCTGAGCCCGAACCCCTGAACTATTATTTGTTGCCCCGCCCTGACTGAGGGCCAGGGCCTACTAACTCTGTTTGGGGCTCAGCCTGCAGGAAGGTCCTGAGCCCCTGAACTATTGGTGGTTGCCCCGCCCTGACTGAGGGCCTGGGCCTACTAACTCTGCCTGGGCTCAGCCTGCAGGAAGGTCCTGAGCCCCTGGACTATTGTTTGTTGCCCTGCCCTGACTGAGGGCCTGGGCCTACTAACTCTGCCTGGGCTCAGCCTGCAGGAAGGTCCTGAGCCCCTAGACTATTGTTTGTTGCCCCGCCCTGACTGAGGGCCTGGGCCTACTAACTCTGCCTGGGCTCAGCCTGCAGGAAGGTCCTGAGCCCCTGGACTATTGTTTGTTGCCCCGCCCTGACTGAGGGCCGGGCCTTAACTCCTGACTTTACTGCTCAGCCTGAAGGAAGGTTCTGAGCCCCCTGGACTATTGGGGGTTGCCCTCCCCTGAATAAGGGCCTGGGACGTCCTGAGTTTGTCAGGGCTCAGCTCCTGATCCACGGAGCTGAGCGCCCGAACTATTGTTTATTGCCCCGCCCTGAGCTAGCGCGGGGGCTTGACTGACTTTGTAATCCCCAGCTCCGGCAGTGAGGACCGGAGCCCGGGCCTGAGTTACTGCCGGACCCTGACGGAGAGCAGGAGCTCATTGCAGAGGCCGTGTACCTTTGGCCTAGTCCCTGCCAGAGGGGCGGAACCCTGAGACCGATCCAGGCCGTGTAGTGAGGCGGCCTGGCCCCCGACGGCCCCTGAGAGGGCCCGACCCCCGCACCGGACGTTTACACACACCCATACACCTATGACAGTCCCTGAACAGAACAGCACAGCACTTAAATCCCCAATTGGCCAAGTGTTTTGACCAAGTTATCATCTGATAGAATTCATACTGGAAAGAACATGGAGCAAGTGACCTTTTGAAATAAGTTCACTTGAAAAGGCAGATGGCAATATTGTCTAATAGTAACTTGAGGCTACACCCTCATCCTTAATTACTATGAACTTAGCTCTTCACAAACCATACCACCTCTGATAAGGTAGCAGAAAAGAGAAATGACTAGCCCATTGACTTTATTAGTCATTTCCCCTTTCAGCTTTGCATTAAAGCACAAGCTTCTTGTCAAGTGACTCATTATGTCCAACATTCCTGCCTTCACTCCAACATTCCCCATCTTTACTACATACCAGACATCTTCTCCTATGGGGTAAGTCTACACCGCAATAAAAGACCCACAGCTGGCCCAGGTGAGCTGACCTGGGCTCATGGGGCTCAGGCTGCAGGGCTATGAAACTGCAGTGTAGATATTTGGGTTCAGCAATAGCCTGAACTCTGGGACTGCAAGCGGGGAGGGCCCCAATTACATAATTTTATAGCCCTGCACCGTGAGCCCAAGTCAGCTCACCTGGGCCAGCCACAGTTCTTTGATTGCAGTGTAGACATATCCTCAAGCACTTCCATGATTTCTCTTCTGTTCCCCTTATGCATGACAGTGGGCAAAACACTTTAAAAAAAAATACAGCCATTATCTTTTTTCAAAAATCTCTCCTTAAAACTCCCTTTTGCTGTTGAGCCTATAAAATCCTGCCTACTAATGATTGCTAGGAAGGTGAAGAATTGTAACCATTTATTTTTCTCTTCCTTTCCTACTTTCTTATTCCAAGTTCTATCTCCGCCATTTCCTTACCCTACCTCCATCATAACATAAATCTTCAGATGCTTTAATGTTATAGCCTCATCCCTAAACCTTTGTACACTTGTGTTTTAGATTCTAAATTATATGGGGATAAGAATGGTCTTTGTTGCTATTATTTCTAATGTAGTGTCCTTAGGGTTACCATACGTCTGGATTTTCCCGGACACGTCCGGCTTTTTGGTCCTCAAATCCCCGTCTGGGGGGAATTGCCAAAAAGCCAAACATGTCCGGGAAAATGCTTTGCCGGCATCCCTGTCCGCTGCGGGGGAATCCGCCTGCAGCTCCCCCCAGACACCTCAGCTCTGTGCAGCTGCCCGAGCGCTACCGGCTTCACGGGCAGCCCCCAGACCTCCAAACCCTGCGCCCCCGGCCAGGCGCTTCCCCTCCCGAGCTCCAGCTGCACTGGGGAAGCGCCCAGCCCAGGGCGCAGGGTCTGGAGGCTGCCTGGCAAACTGTGAAGCTGGTAGCGCTCGGGCAGCTGTTTCGCGTGGCTGGGAGGGAGGAGGAGGGGGAATGTGGGGTGCTCAGGGGAGGGGGCGGGGACTTTGGGGAAGGGGTTGGAATGGGGGCGGAGCCGGGGGCAGGGCCGGGGCCCCGTGAAGTGTCCTCTTTTTTAAATGTTTTAATATGCTAACCCTAAGTGTCCCGAGGTCTCAAACAAGATTTCAGCCTGTTTGTACAGCACATAGTACAAACAAGATTAACATATTTTAGTTTCTCAAAAGAAGCGTTTTGTAATTATACATATTTTAGTATACAAGAGATATAGCTTATGGCAGAGTCTAATACTAGAAAAGAAAATGAAAAGAAAAAGACAGCAGAGGTCAAGAAATTCTCAGGCATGATTGTTTTAGACTGTGACCATCCAAACCTCTATTTTGTTTTATGAGGTGTTACCTATAGTGATTTATCAAGTCTAAAATAACTCAACTGCAATGCTAAAACTTGTACCAGCGCCACTGAGCCAGTAAAAGCCGTAACAGTGCAGCAAATTCACAGTTTGTTTTTGTTGCACACGGTATACCATGTCCACAGAGAGTGCTACTTGCAAACATTAAACCAGTGCTTGCTGTTTACGCAGACACTGAACCAAAGCAGAGCAAGCAACACTAATGGATGACATGGTGCTTAGGGATTGCACTTGCTCTGAGCCAGGCTAAGGGTGAGTCAATATCAATGCACTGTACCTAGCAACTTTTGCACTGACTGTGTTACAGGAATACTTATGGTTGCAACAGTGCTTACAAAAATCATACCCTTTAGCATATGCAGGGACTGAAAACCAGTTCATGAATAATCTGAGGTTATCTGAAGATGGACGGTACTTGTATTAAAGATGTGAATTTCACTGGCTAGCCATGACATTTTTGACATTAATTAAAATTTTAAGGAAAAAACTAAGATTGCCACTTAAGGGATTCTTGTTACCTTTTCTTTTTAGACACTCTCACCATCATTGCTTGCAGCAGGTCATCTTTGTCTGAAAAATTCCTTTCAGATTTGGATGAGATACAAAGTGCTAAAAATCACCATTAAACTAGAAAGAAGTGCTTTTTTCCCCTGGGTTAACCAAATGATTTATATAAACAGCTATTTCTTTTACAAACATCCAGATATTCCTGATCGCTTCAGTGATGTCAAATCTAGCACTTGCAACACCAAAATTCTTATAAAGTAGCAACTAGTCACTTGGAATCTGGCAGACTGACAGTTGCCATTATTCACAGAACCAGTAACAAACAAGAGTGGGAAGAGAGATTATGACAGTTTAGAGGATTTAATGCAAGTGGTTTTTTAAAGGTTCTTGATTTAAAGCAGATTTAAACAGCTGGATGACTAGTTTATTTCTGTACTGTTGTTCATATAAAAGACCAAGACAATTTTTTCTTAACCATGTAGTTCTGTATCCTCCATGGGAAGCTTCTGCTGAACACTTTTGGAGAAGAATTTATGTCAGTATAGTTTAGCCCAAAATTCAGGGCCTGCATTCCATGCTGAAAATTCAGAGATGCTTTGAATAAAATGTTCAATAAAAAGTTCCTTCAGCCCATCTCCGATGGAAGTTAAAACTCCCCAGACACTTTAAAAAGACAAACAGGGAACAATAAGTCCAACTTCTTGGCCAACATTTCCTCTTTCAGTAAAAGGTTCTAGTGTCTAAGGCTGAGCAAGTACTATTGTAGGGCATATAACACTGCACCACAGCCACAATGCTTCTGAAATAAATGTAGTCAAACTTTACTAATTCTGGGTCACTGTGAACAAAAATGATGCTTAAAATTGTTGATTGGCTCTAGTTTTCAAGATATGCTATTGGGTCAGTATATACGACCCTTGACTTGGGAACGGCGGAGGATAAGTGAGTTATAAAGGGAAGGGATCTCAGTTTAAACCAGAAATGACTAAAATACATCTTTGACTGGATCTATGAATAAATCCATGACTGGATTTGGACAGTACTTGCTTTTTAGGCAAAACAATGAATGATGCAATCTGAAGCTGGTATTGCATCATACATGATATGAATTGCATCATGTTATTCCTAGAAGTCATGGATGATGCAATCATAATGAAGCTTACATCACTCTGCTGAACAAATTGCCCTATATCAGCTCTAGAAATCATAGTGTCGTGCTCTCTTATTTGTCAGTGTTTGATTTTGCAAAGGGACACATTTCTGTTTAGCCAAAGTGAGCAGAGATGCCTCGTACTTGTGTGAACAGTGCAGATAACTTCTGCTATGTTTGTGGTGAAGTGACTTTTGCATCACAAAAGCGCAGTATAACCACTATGGTTAAGAAAGTTTATTTTGGCTGCAAAATTGGAGATAAGGACAAAAGGTGGGCCCCACACATATGCTGCAACAAATCTTCGCCAGTGGTTGAACAGAAAAAGGAAATCTATGCCTTTTGCAGTGCCAATGATTTGCAGAGAGCCAACAGATCATACCAGCAATTGTTACTTCTGCATGGTGCCTCCAGTTGGGAAAGGTGTGTCAAAGAAGAAAAAGTGGACTGTGCATTATCCAAACATTCCATCAGCTATATGCCCAGTACCTCACAGAGAAGGACTGCCGGTTCCTGATGCACCAGAATCATTCTCACTTGAGTGAGACGAGGAAGAGGAAGAGGATGAAACTTCTGGTCCTGAACCATCAATGTCACAGGACCCACATTTTCTCCCATCCTCCTCCTCTGAACCACACCTCATAACACAAGGTGAACTGAATGACCTTGTCAGGGATTTAGAACTACCCAAGAGTAAGGCAGAGCTGTTGGGCTCCAGACTACAGCAGTGGAATCTCCTGGCAGGTGATGTTAGGGTTTCCATGTTCCGTGACAGTCAAAAGGATCTTGTCCCATTCTTCTTCATGGAAGGTGATCTTGTAGCCTGAACAACATCGATGGTGTGATGGCAGCCCTCAACATCATTCACGATCCAGATGAGTGGAGACTATTCATTGATTCATCAAAGACGAGTCTTAAAGCTGTTTTACTGCATAATAGCAATGTTTTGCCATCAATTCCAGTTGGTCATGCAGTCCATATGAAGGAAACCTATGACAACGTGAAACAACTTTTGAGGTGCATAAACTATGACCAACATCAGTGGCAGCTTTGTGGCGATTTGAAGATTGTTGCTCTCTTGCTTGGTCTGCAGACTGGATACACAAAATACTGCTGTTTTCTCTGCAAATGGGATAGTCGTGCAAGAGATTCCCACTACATCAAGAAAGATTGGCCACTCCGACAGTCGTTGGAGCCTGGGAGGAAAAGTGTTCAGCATCCACCACTTGTTGAATCAAGCAAGATTTTGTTACCACCCTTACACATCAAGCTGGGTCTGATGAAGAACTTTGTCAAGGCCATTGACAAAACACAAGCAGCTTTCAAGTACCTCCGTGGAAAATTTCCAAGGTTAAGTGAAGCTAAGATAAAGGAAGGTGTCTTTGTTGGTCGAGATGATGCATTTGACCATGCACTGCGTGGCAAGGAAAAGACAGCATGGAAAGCCTTCCAGTTAGTGGCAATAAATTTTCTCGGAAACAACAAGGCACACAACTACAGGTTGTTGGTGGAAAACCTCCTCAAGGCATACAAAAGCCTTGGTTGCAACTTGTCACTAAAGATACATTTTTTGCACTCTCATCTAGATTTTTTTCCACCGAACTGCGGAGCAGTGAGCGACGAGCACGGCGAGCGATTTCACCAGGACATTGCAACAATGGAGAAACGCTATCAGGACAAATGGAGCCCATCAATGCTTGCAGACTATTGGTGGACAGTGACAAGAGCTGCTCCGTTTAATGAATACAAGAGACAAGCCAAGAAGCGCCGAGTAGACACTGAATAGGACTAAACTATGTACATAATAGTTTGCCTTTTGTTTCATAATAAATTTTATTTATATAACGCTTTTGCTGATTTTTAAAGTGTTACATAAACAGGACAGGTGAAATATTCTGTAAAGCAACCATAAACACATGAAAAGACCTAAGTTTACAATTTATGATTAAAAACTCTACTATCTACACAATATACAT
Source organism: Chrysemys picta bellii (assembly GCF_011386835.1). Lineage (NCBI taxonomy): Eukaryota > Metazoa > Chordata > Testudines > Emydidae > Chrysemys > Chrysemys picta. Next base: position 50,889,690 of record NC_088794.1, on the reverse strand, counting down.
AGACATAAAATGTAAAAACTTAAATATCTTAGAAACAGTAGCCAGTTGTTTTAATTGTCATATTTGAATTCAGCACATCAAAATACATAATAAATAGCACATTTTATCTCTGAAGCAGACGACTTCTCAAAAATTGTAGACCAGTGTAATGGCTGCTTGGATTTTCTTCAGTCAGTGCAGCAAATATTTAACTCATTGCTTTGTAACACACATTAAGATCTATGAAACTCTAGATAAGAGATGCTTCAGAAATTCACATTGCTATTTTATAGCAAGTGTTTTGCTGATTCAGAAGGATATTTTCTAGATTTGTCTGGACCGAGGATTTGGCTGCCTTAGTAACAAAGTTTCAAAGGGAGGATCAGCACTCTACTGTCTGAGGCTTTCTTTAAATTCTGTATTAAGAGTTTAGCTCCAACAGATGTTCAAGTTTTAGTTTAAGTCCCATAAAAGAAAAGACAAGAGTGGGTATAAGAAAGTTGAGAGGGGAAATAAAGGTACATAACGCTAACAAGTGGACCATTTAAGACTAGAAGCATACCTAAAATCTGAGCTGTGGCAAGCACAAGTAGCAGGTGTGACATTCCCGTTATCTGGGCTGGTGATCTGCCAGGTCACGCCAATCCTCGACTCTGGGAGCTAGCCTTAGCTTGCTCTGCTGTGAGAACCCCCACTCCTGGGCTGTTCACGCACAGCCTCTAGCATGTAAGCTGCTCCCAGCTACGTGAGTGAACACTTTTGGCCAGCCGCTGCTTGGACTGTGCTACCGAATGACACTAGTGAATATCTCCGGTCCCAGACACAACCCTAGGAATCTCCGTCTTGCAGTGTCCAGTTATGCCCACCAGATGCTGCAAACTTATGATTTTGTCAATTTAACAAAGAAATTGATATGTTCCAGATCAAGGGGAGTCTGACACGCTTCAAACCAAACTCACTGCTTCAGGTAGAACAAAATTTATTAACTACAAAAGATATAATCACTTAAAATCTAAGTCAAAGCACAACAAGTCAGATTTGGTCAAATGAAATAAAAGCAAAACGCATTATAAGCTGATCTTAACACTTTCAGTGCCCTTACAAACTTAGATGCTTCTCACCACAGGCTGGCTGGTTGCCCTTCAGCCAGGCTCTCCCCTTTGATAAGCGCTTCAGTCACTTGGTGGTGGTGTTAGTAGATGGAGGTGGAAGAGAGAAAGCATGGCAAACGTCTCTCCCTTTTATCATGTTCTTTCTTCCCTCTTGGCTGTGCCCTCCACACTCCTCTTTCAGAGTCAGGTGAGCATTACCTCATCACAGTCCCAAACTGACCAAGGGAAGGGGGATGACTCACTCGAAAGTCTAACATATCCTTTGTTGCTGCCTAGGCCAGTGTCCTTTGTTACGGTGAGGCTGGGCTGCGTTTGCCCCATACATGCCCTGAAGAGGTGTGAACTGCCCCTGTGCTCCTGAAGAGTTTTGCCTGGGCTTGTTTTAAGCCATGAGGACACATTTTCAGCCTCATAACTATATACATGAAATTACAACCTATAACATGCCTATAACAAGAATGCTCAGTGCATCATGAGCCTTCCGAAGACACCCGACATGACAAACTTTGCATTGGATGCCGCACAATCATATTATTAGGATGCACATGGGGGTGGAGGATGTATATAGCCCCAGACTGGGTAAGGACAAATGGTCATAGAGAAGAAAAAACAACAAAAAACAAAAAGTTACCACCCATCAGCCTTAAACCATGTTACCTTGCAAGAACACTAAAACACGCAATCTATGCCAGATTGAGGTGTGGTGCTAGACTAATGATTCGTGAAGAAACTGAAGGGATTCAGGATAAATTGGCCAGCCAATGCTTTTTCATTAACTTTCCAATGTGGCCAGACAAGGTTATTGCCAGAGGAGTCTGAGCATGGGTTGGGTCACAACATGTTTTGTTGTGGTTGATATTTTGTTCTCACAAAGAGCAGTTAGGTTTCAGAGTGATAGGAAGATTGTTTTTTTATATATATGAAAAGTCTCAACAACGGACTTAAATGTGGCAATTCTTAAAAACAAGCAAACAAAAACAAAAAAAAACACCTTCAAAAACAGACTCCAATGAGAAACTGCAGAACTCGAATTAATTTGCAAACTGGACACCATCAAATTAGGCCTGATTAAGGACTGGGAGTGGATGGGTCACTACAAGAATAGGAAAAAAAAAACCTAATTTCCCCATGCTAATTTGCCCCTACTGTTACTTACATCTTCTTGTTAACTGTTTGAAATGATTACTACCCTGATTACCACTACAAAAGTGATTTTTCATCCTGTTGAGACAAATCAATTAAAGTGGGCTATTATCGACCTCCCACTAGTAAGGCAACCCCCACCATTTCATGTACTGCTATACATATCTTCCTACTGTATTTTCCACTCCATACATCTGATGAAGTGGGTTTTAGCCCATGAAAGCTTATGCCCAAATAAATTTGTTAGTCTATAAGGGAAGTTAATGAATCTCAATAATTGGTCCACGTGCTTTCACTAACCTTAGGTCCAGGATCTATTTTATTTGGACAAAACCCACCCAGTATATCCTAAACTTCTGTCAACAGAACTCCCCCAAAGAGGGGTGGCATGTTGTCTTTCTATTCCAATGTTAGTCAATGGATATAACCTTAACTGTGAAATAAATATTTATGGTAGGAGAAGAGAATAGAAACTCTTCACAACAATACTCTGTCACCAACCTGAGGCCATCTGGATCTTTTGAGTGGCCCATCATTGATTCTACTAACTGCATTTAGTCAAAGGAACATAATCTTAGGCTTCCTACAACTACAGAATAGCATGTAAAAGTATCTATGCTGTAGTTTTTTAGATTTAGAATGTATCTTCTTCCATTGCATTCTAGCCTTCTTCCCTGCAAGGTCGGCTCATAGGCAAAGTGTAAACTACAGTAATCTGCAGGAGAGATGGCCTAAACCAGTGGTTCTCAAACTTTTGCATTGGCAATCCCTTTCACACAGCAAGCCTCTGAGTGCACACACACACACACACACACACCCCGCCCCCTTATAAATTAAAAACATGTTTTTAGGTTTAAACACTATTATAAATGCTGGAGGCAAAGTGTGATTTGGGGGTGGAAGCTGACAGCTCACAACCCCCTGCATAATAACCCCAGTTTGAGAATCCCTGGCCCAAACCATCAATGCACTGATCCAGTAGCTGGACAGTATTTATAACTCCAGCCTTGGAATTCAAATGGATCTGTTTGGGTCTGGATAACCATCAAAACAGGATCTGGGAAGGTCTTGAAGTGAGGCTGATGTAAGCGTTTGCCAGACCATGACAACGTTATCACTACACTCCTACCCAGTCAGACCCTAAAGTTAAGTGCATGCCCACATAAAAGAAGTCAGAAGCCACCAGAGAATTCCCACAGTTGTCAAAAAGGCCATGACATCCCAAAACAACTCACTCAGCATTGTCAAGAGCAATAAAGGGTTGGTCTGTACATCACCAGAATCCCTAAATTAATCTAATCCTGACTAACACATGTCAGAAACAATCCCATTAAATCAGTTTGAATGGGATACATCCACGTGGCTACACCAGCAAGGTGAACATCTTCCAACAGACTGCATGAAGGTGTAGACTAGGCGGGGCAAGTACATTCCCAGGGTTTCTTTCAATTACAACAGGCTAACTAGAGAAAAGTAACTGTGTATTCCCACAATCTGATATGATCAACTAACCTAATATACAATTACTAATGGAAAGAAACCCTGTCTATTTTGTATATTAGTCCAGATCTGTAAATCAGTTTAAGCCAAATTTAAAAAAAATATGCTCAGCTAGAAGCTGACATGGCTAGATGAACTGTAGTCTAATGATCAAGAGGCATAACAGCAATAAGCAAAGTCACTTCCTCAAAGCCTTTTCAATTCCTCCTAAATCCTTGTTCTTCCTCCCCACCTTGAGTTGCCTTTAAGAGCTTATTACATACTGACATTTTTGTCATGGTTTGTACATGAAATATAAGTCATGAATTTTCTAGATACAGTATTATCCTTTTTAGTTTGAGTAAGACACTTATCTGAATGAGGCGGTGAGCACTAGGTTTACGATTCTGAAGCAGCAGTGCTACTAACCCTGCTTGTTACATATCTACTTTACTCCTGGGGGAATTCTGCACCAAAAATGTAAGACTTCTGCTCCAAAAAATTAAAAATTCTGCACACAATATTTTAAAATTCTGCATATTGTATTTGTCAAAACACCACAATATAATCACGCTGGTTTCAATTATTTTGATAAATTATTTAAAATATAATACAATGGATGGAAAATGGGAGTGAAGAACATTAAAGGAAATCCCCAAACCTCATTTGTCTAATAATGTAGCTAGGTTTGACCCTTTATTTCTAGTTATTAGTCACCAAATATATGCAGCCATATGCTCAGTTTCACATCATAGGCAACTGAAGAGCAAGTGAGGGCTGGTGAATCAAACTCACAATTTATATTGGCTACTGACCATCTCCAGAAGGTCAGTAGCAAACAGTTCATGGAGCACATTTTGATAGGAAATATTTTCAGTCCAAAAATTTAGACCAGTTCTAATCATTAAAGCACCATAAGCATTTATAAGTCGATACTGTACTTACAATAAAACTCCTTTACACCACTCTGGCAATGTAAAGGAGCCTTAAAACTTTTACACCTGTTTTATACTCCAGGGGGAGTCACAGAATGACAATGGGAACAATTCACTAAGCAGGAAGGCTGCTACATTCTGCTCTGAGTGATCAGAGCCTGCGCACACCTACTTGCTCAACAATACCCCAAAGCCCTGCCCCTCCATGCTGAGCACACCACAACAGCATGCAAGAGGGACAGAATGTCTCTCTCACACACACACGTGACTGCTCCGCCCCACACCCCTGGCACCCAAAATGACCTGCCAGAGCTGCCGGGAAGGGGCGTGTGACCACTCAAGGCTTCCCTTTGCTTCCCCATCAGAAGTCATTTTTTCTGTGGGGAAGCAAAGAAATCTGCAGGGGACGTGAATTCTGCACATGCACACAGATGCAGAATTCCCCCAGGAGCACTATTGTAATGCTTTTGACATCATAACCACTGCAGACCAAGGGCTGAAGATCAGGGGAATAATCCTTTAACTACCTTAAAGGTTCATCATGACAGACAAAACCACACAATTCATTAGCTGAGATGAGGTCAGAACTCCTTGCTCAATGTTCAATTATATAGCTCATGTTAACTTTCATGTGAATGTTGGAAGTGCCTGTGGCACTCTGTACCTCAAGGCAGCATCCTAGAACCCCCATATGCACCACTATCATAATTATGATATGCTTTGTACAAAGTATGCCTTGTGAGGTGGTATTTTAAAAGTCTTGATCCGTTGAACACTAGTGTCCTGTTGGATTGTATGTGGTACGATTGTATGTGAAGTGATGCTGTATGTGTGTTACTGAACTATGTTGGAAGGTTGAAACACCCATAACCAGCCTTTCAGGTACAACAATGGAATACCCAGACATGCTAATGGCCCATTAAAAGGAATCCACTTTCCCAAAAGACTTCTCAGAGAGAGCACGTAGACAATGGAGAATACTTGACCAATGTCACAAGCATAGATCTTTCCAGCAAGCTGGAAGAAACTATAAAGAGGGGAGGTGACATCATGACTTGGCCTCACCTCCTCTCCACCCACCCCAAATAGCTCAACACCTGGAAGAAATGTCTGGAGGACAAAGACTTTGAACTTGGGAGGGTGGTTCCGGGTTGGCAGGCAATTCCAGCCTGTGTATTGAGCAACTATACCAGTGGTGGGCAACCTGTGGCCCATCAGGGTAATCTGCAGGCCACGAGACATCTTGCTGACTTTGACCGCAGGCACGGCCTCCTGCAACTCCCAGTGGCCGTGGTTTGCCAGCTCCCATTGGCCAGGAGCTGCGGGGGGCCGTGCCTGCAGATGCTCAACGTCAGCAAAATGTCTCGCGGCCCACAATCAGATTACCCTGATGGGCCGCAGGTTGCCCACCAATGAACTATACCATCTGTCAAAGTGAGACACTGCTTGATTCAAATCCTGTTTAGTTTATAGAGCTTAAATAAAATAAATTCAGTCTCTTAGGTAACCAACTTTGATCTCTACACTTACTACTTATAATCACTTAAAATCTATATATCTTTCTGTAGTTAATAAATCTGTTTTAAATTTTATCTAAACAGTGCATTTTGGTTGAAGTGCAAAGGAAATCTCAGCTCAGTTTACAAAGGCTAGTGTGTTCCCCCTCGATGTGGAGGGGACACAGACTAGGTAACGAACTTACACTGGTTAGGTTTCTGACCAGTACAAGATGGTACAGTTCTGAGGTGCAAGACTGGGTAGCTGGAGAGAATTGATTGGAGCCTCACTACTGTTGGTTCATGAGTGGCTGGGAGAAGCATTCATGTTATTCAGTTGGGTGTGTCTCCGCCTGTGGATGTCTGTATAAGTGCAGTACCTGCCACAGGTTTGTAACTTGGCAACAGCGTCAGTGTGAGCGCCAGCCCGGATTGGTGGGACAGAGGGCTCAGCAGTCCCACAGTCCAGGCTGCATCCCAGGAATCTCGTCACAGTACCCTTGATGCAAATGAAGTCTAATTGAAAGTTATGGCTGTGCCATTAAGATCACATTGTTATCAGTTTTCATACCTTCTTTTCTTGCCAATCCATATTTTCCCCCATACTTGCCCGATAATAAAATTTGCATCTTGCAAATGCACTGACCTCAAAAACTTGGGCCACTGTTGAGTTGGTCTGGATGAGACTGCTTTTGTCACTGGAACTTTTGGATAGGCATGGCCCTGCTGGTGGTCCTTGTGTGTGTGTTCAAGTGCAGTCTGGTAGCCAATGAAGAGCTTGAACCAGCTATGCTACAAACTCACATTCACCTTATCCTTTTGACAAACATGTGACCACATACTGTACTAGCTAAAGCTTCCGAGATCAGTCACACTCTATCTATGCCTTCACATGTCCCTTGCTGCTGTTCTTTAATCCCTCTACAGTCAGTCCACCAGCGTCTCCATCTTGTCTGAATTTAATTCTAGATAGTTTTCAGCCAGGTGGGACCCTAAGAGCACTCCAGTGCCAGAAGGCAAAGGACTCCCTAATATGTAGCAGTGAGTTTCAGCTGGCCTGACCACCCCAATACGTCCCAACTCACTGCTGTCCTAATCTGTACCTAAAATGGGTCGTATGCAAATGGTTGATACTACGGATTAATATCATTGTAAAAAGTATGTATTAACATTATATAAAGAATTATGGATACTCACCAATTTTACACTTTAAAGTCTATGACCAAACAAAGGGAGATACACACATTCTCCCCCAAACAGGAGGGAGACCGTTATCTACCTGTCTCCTCTATAAATTAAGCATGATGGAATCCAAACAATGCAAGCCCAATTTACATATGAAGTAGCAGTGGGAAGGGAAGTCCTCAGAAAGAGAACAGAAGCATGAGGTCATCCAAAGATATAAGGAGAGAGTCAAAAACATCATGGCATCTATCACTGCACCGACACATGGGGCCAGAGCTCTTGCAAGATGAGAAAGATAGGTCCTTCAACCAACAGTGTTGAAGTCTCTGGGGACTCCATATAGGTGAGAAAGCCACAGGCAAAGATCTTTCACCAACAAAGTCAGTGGAAACCAGCACGTGACAGAGAGAAACTCAGCCATGGCAGGAAAGAGAGATTGGTAAGACTCATAGACTTTAAGGTCAGAAGGGACCATTATGATCAACTAGTCTGACCTCCTGCACAGCGCAGGCCACAGAATCTCACCCACCCACTCCTGTAACAAACCCCTAACCTATGTCTGAGCTACTGAAGTCCTCAAATCATGGTTTAAAGAACTCAAGGTGCAGAGAATCCTCCATCAAGTGACCCATGCCCCACGCTTGCAGAGGAAGGCGAAAAACCTCCAGGGCCTGTGCCAATGTGCCCTGGAGGAAAATTTCTTCCCGACCCTAAATATGGCGATCAGTTAAATCCTTAGCATGTGTGCAAGACTCACCAGCCACCACCCAGGAAAGAAGTCTCTGTAGTAACTCAGATCCCACCCCATCTAACATCCCATCATAGACCATTGGGCATTTTTACTTGCTAATAATCAAAGATCAATTAATTGCCAAAATTAGGCTATCCCATCATACCATCCCCTCCATAAACTTATCAAGCTTAGTCTTGAAGCCAGATATGTCTTTTGCCCCCACTACTCCCCTTGGAATCAAGTGTCGCTTGTTGAGTTAAGCCTAAGGGCTTGTCAACACACAAAACACTACAGCGACACATTTGCACCACTGTAGAGCTTCAGTATAGACACTACCTAGGCCAACCTGAGGGATTCACCCATCATCATAGGTAATCCACCTCTTCAAGAGGCGGCAACTAGGTTGACAGAAGAATTCTTCCATCAACATAGAGCTAACTACACTGGGATTTAGGTCAGTTTAACTACGCCGCTCAGGGATGTGAATTTTTCACCTCCTGACTGACATAGTAAACTAATCTAATTTTCTAGCTTAAACCAGGCCTTAGCCACTAGAAAGCATATTTTACTTTTATTTGCTTGTAACTATTTTGTCTTTATCCCTTGTACTTCAAGTCATGTAAAACCTCTTTAGTAATATGCTTGTTTTACTTTCAATCTAAGCCAGCCAACCCAATGATGTGTCTGAACTAAATTGATTGTTAACTCCAGTTAAAGCAACAAGCTCCTGTTCTTTTGTCTCTTTAAAAGGAGCAAAGAACCTTAGTCTTCCCTGAGCATCCCAGGAGAGGGCAAATGATTTTGGGGAAATTCAGGACTAGGGGTGTCTTTGGGTCACCCTACAAATAGTAACCAAAGCTGGTGGAGACCAGGGCAAGGCTAACGTGTCACAAGCAAGCTGCTGGGGTCAGAGTGCTGAATCAGGGCTGCAAAGCACACAGCCATTCAGGAAACTGCAGCATGCTTGTCTGCTGGCTGTCTAGGCTGTGAGCCACAGCAGCAGAGCATCTAAAGTACCCAGGCTTAAGAGCAGGTGGTGACAACCTCTCACTAGTCTGGAATGCACTCAAGAACATGAAACCAGCTATTGGGTGAGCAAGAAGCATAAAAATTCTGGCTTTGCTGAGGATAAAGTGTAGCTCAGAACATCATACTAATTGTATTGCAACCCAAAATATTGTGGTCTACCCTAGCAGTCTCAATTACACTAATACAAACAGGCTTAAAAAGATGAAACCCGGCAATTTCTCCCCAAGAGAGTCATGGGAAGCATGAGCAATAGCCAATCACTGCTCTTTCAAAAGCAGTCCTTCGAGGAATTAACAGAATCAAAATACAGTAACCTCTTCGACCCATGTCATACATAGCAACTCACTGTTGTCCGATACAGATATATATTGTATATTGATTATGACTGATTTTGTTTCCCTAATTAGCACTCTGAAATCTGGTTGGTTCTTGTCCCAAGATCAGGCCTAGCACTGTCAGAATTACTGTTGGGAGCCCCGATGTGCACACCAATGACCACACACACACCTAGGTAAAACCTTCTGTAATTGTAATAGTTTTAACAACACAGTTAGCAAAGTTACAAACATTCCAACCCAGTAAGGTAGGTAAAGATAGTACAGAATGATCTGAGGATCCATATACTTACAGAGCAACCAGAAGTTTTAGATATCTTCCTCATCTTCCTCCTCACCGTCACTATAAGTCATCATCCTGGCATCTCCGAGGGTACACTGGCCAGGATATAGCTTTTATGGTGTATTATACTGTTGCCACTATGGCCAATGCATATTCAGTAGGGATTTCAGCCCCTTTACCTTATTTGTAGTTCCTCACCTGTCTCCAATCGGTTATTAATCCTTTTACCTCAAGCTTATTAACACGGATATCCATTAGTTACTATGGCATTCTTGTATTCAGACATCTGCTAATGTCCTAAACTTAAAATATTGCAAGATGGTAGTAAGTAACATCTTGTAGTTACCTGTCAGCAGTTAAGTCATTATAGAATTCTATCTTGTGATATCTTAAAAACTAGGGTTACTCTTGGGGCTTAGCTACACTTGCAAGTTAGAGCACATTAAAGCAGCCCCAGGCGCCCTAACTCCCAACCCGTCCACACTGGCAAGGCACTTAGGATGCCTGGACTCTGCAGCTGGAGCGCCCCTGGTACTCCACGAGAAGCTTAATGCTTGCTGCACCTCGGCCGAAAAGCCCGGGCGTCAGTGTGAACGAGGTGTTGCATTACTGCGCTGTGACCGGCCTCCGGAAACATCCCATAATCCCCTTAAGTCAAGTGACCACTCTGGTCATGGGTATCCCCTTTCAAAGCTCCGTTTCCGACAGCCGGCATGCTTATCTGCTCCGGGACAAAGCAACCATTACTGTGGAATGCTGCTTGCTGTGACCGTGTGAGAGAGAGGACAAGACAGCATGCGGACACGCTCTCAGCCCCGCAAAAAATTCACTCTTTCGCCCCTCCCCCACACACAGAACACATCCCCTGTCACACTCCAACTCCCCGCCCCATTTGAAAAGCACATTGCAGCCACCTGAATGCTGGGATAGCTACCACAATGCGCTGCTCTCTATGGTGTTGCAAGAGCTGCTGTTGTGGCCATGCCAGTGCGCTTGAATCTGACAGTGTGAACACATGCAGCGTTTTCCCTACCGCACTCTCCAAGGGCTGCTTTAACTCACAGCGCTCTTCATCTGCAAGTATAGCCATGCCCTTGGTTAGCTTATGCTTTTGGGACCTTGATTAATTTAGCTAAGCTACTATCTTACAGGCCTTGAGGCTAGCAAGCTCATTGCATTATTGCCTTAACTTATACCTATGCCTCACCTAGCAAATATCTATACCTATAGGCTACACCGGGGTGGGCAAACTTTTTGGCCTGAGGGCCGCATCGAGTTTTGTTAATTGTATGGAGGGCCGGTTGGGGAGGGGTTGTGGCCCAGCCCCCACCTCCTATCTGCCCCCGCCCTCGGGACTCCTGCCCCATCCAACCCCCCATTCCCTGACGGCTCTGCTGGGACCCCTGCCCCATCCACACCCTCCCACTCCCGGTCCCCTGACTGCCCCCAGACCCCTGCTGCCCCATCCAACTCCTCCTCTCATTCCTGATGGCCCCCCCGGGACTCCTGCCCCATCCAACTACCCCATCTCCCTATCCCCTGACATGAAGAAAGCAATTGATGACTGGTGTCTTTCGCATGCTAAAACATACTACGGATATGCTTGTTGTAAACCTAACAAAAAATAAGCGAGTTATGGATTAAACAGGGACCACATAGCCAGGGATTAAGAGAGCAATTCTAATCTAAAAAAGTGACTGAAGATGGCACTTTTTTACTCAACAGATCTGATCCCTGTGTTCAGAGTCAAACATGCTTACCTTGGCAATTAATGTAAGCTTTTTTAATTATTATTATTATTTTTTACACATTAGTTGACAGTAAAATTTGATTTCTACATGTGAATAGATGGATTATTTACTGTCTTCCAAATTGTTACACTTGTGCGAATGCAAAGTAAACAGTAGGTTAGTATAGATGTAAGTGAATCCCTACTTAAGCTTACAGAACGTATTACTGATGCTGCACGAGAACAAAAACAGTCTGATTCTTAGATTTAAAAAAAAAAAAGTCTATCAGCCTATGATCTTTCTACTAGCAAACTGAGGATACTTGAGATAGAGTAAGTAGACAAGCATAGAACCTCATAAGGCCACTTTTAGAGAGTTATATTTCACAGTCAAATCATACTTGAATTCATTGTGCAGTCTCCGGAATCATACAATTCTCAGACTTACACCATACGTCACTCAAGCAGGAAGAGAGAAACTGCAGGCCAAACAACCAAGTCCCAGAGGAGCAAGGCAGAAATGTATCACAAGTAAAATTAATGAAGATCTGGAGGAGGAACATGATACCTCAGTATCCCCAGTGGCATTAAGTGGGTGGGGACAGATTTGCCTACAAAGGCCACTACTTTATCATGAAGGGGAACTGGTGGTAGGAGGTTTAGCTCCTAAGTCAACAGCTGACACTCAACAGCTCCTACCTCCTCCTAGTGCTGCAGGAGAACAGCAGTCCCAGGAAGGAGAGGGAGTCTATTTGAGCAGCAGTTGCTATAGAGGAGAACTTCTTTCAAGTGCAGGTCTTCATCCACGAATAAAAGGAAATGGAGTGGGGGAAGTGTTGGTGATGAACTGATGGGGAAGAATTAAAAAAATTTAAAAAAAACTGTAGGAGGAACAGAATGGGGAAGGGGAAGGAGGAGAGGGTAAGTTTTTAGAATCCCTCTTATTCAAATTTGTGGAGGAGAATCCTCCCTCCAGAAAGGTAGATTCCTGATTACAGCCAGAGGCAACAAAATAAATTATGTTGACACTGACCATGTCATCGGCCCAATTAAGCAGCAAGCCCTGTTTAGCAGGGTGCAATTAGGTACAGTAGTTTTTCCAAGCAAGCCACAGAACATGTTTTCCCCCGAATCTTGTTGGGAATGCAGACAGTTCAAGAAGTTCTGCCATTACACTCAGATAACTTCATTATTCATTCCAAACAGCCACTATTGGTCTATTAATTTGTATTTGAAATCCATGTGAGGGGGTATACAAACCCTACACCAGGGTGGGATAAGAATCTGCTTTGTGCTACAATTGCCCCACCCCACCACATTTGCATGTCATGCAAGGACTGGAGGAGTTAAAAGGAGGGACCTCCACATAGAAGGGGGGGAACCCTGGGCAGAAAATAGGCTGTTGAGCTCACCAGCTCCCAGAGAGAGAGAGAGATCTGTCAGCCAACACAGCCTCTACCCCTGAAGAAAGGAGAACAGAGATCCTCTGGGTTAAGATGGAGAAAGACAGTTATACTGGAGACCTAGTGAACTCTGGAGTGTACTGTGATACTTCCAAGGCTCTCTGGAAGAGACCAACATTCTTACTGAAGCTGCCTAAGGCTCTCGTTTTTCTTTTATGCTTTTATTTAGCCTCATTTGCTGACTCTGGACTGGCTTGTTTGTTTCATCTGGGACCCTGAGAGGGGAAGAAACATTCAGAAAACCTTGAGCAGAGGACAGTATGATGGCCCCTCTAGACTGACAAATTCTACAGCACCCACAGGGGTGAGGATGTATGTGCACTCCCTATGTAACCCCTAAAGGGGAGCTATGCCAAGGGCCGGTTCATGACAATGCAGTTATTACATTTATGTGTAAGCAAAGATTACATTAAAAACCATCTCTGCAGTTTCCATTAAATTTACTTACTATTTTCATAGTTTTGAAGCTGGTAAGACCACACCATCCTTTTAAAGCATATATTCTCTTTTCAATAAGAATGTGATGGTTCATTTAATTGTCCCACAAAAAGGTACAGCATAAAAATATTCAGGTGGCAAGTTGTGACGTTATTGACATAAACTGGGACCATATAGATCATTGTTGCAACCAAGGTCCTGTAGTGGCACCCAAATCTTGTATAAAGGGGGTCAAATGGGGTGTCTAGGACAAGGTTATGGTTTACTGGTTATGATTATGCTGTCTATATGTATGTATCAGTTTTGTAGTCGAAGTTATGAATATTGGCTCTATACTGTCTGTATGGCAAACTTATGCTATGCTTCTGGGTGACATCCCAGACAAGCTGAGTTTAGCTCTGCCTAGCCTGCTTGATGGCCCATTAAGGACCATCAGCTATACAATGGACCCATTGAGAGAAGGCAGATACGCCTTGTACCTCAGCAAAGTATGCAGGGACTGGCCCACGTGACTCCAGACTCCATTTTTGCTGTAATTTTCCACAGTAAGAACAAAGAGGTGATCTTACACCTGGAAAAGACTATATAAGGCTGATGCCTGATCTCCATCTTGTCTTCAATCCTGCTTCTTACCTCTGGAGGGACTTTGCTACAAACTGAAGCTCTGAACAAAGGACTGAGGACCCATCCCAGCGGGGGATGTACTCCAGAGACTTGATTTGAACCTGCAGTTTATTCCATCGCTGCTGCAAGCCTGAACCAAGAACTTTGCCATTACTGTATGTAATTGATTCCATTTAACCAATTCTAACTCTCATCTCTATCTTTTTCCTTTTATGAATAAACCTTTAGATTTTAGATTCTAAAGGATTGGCAGTAGCGTGATTTGTGGGTAAGGTCTGACTTGTACATTGACCTGGGCCTGGGGCTTGGTCCTTTGGGATCGGGAGAACCGTTTTCTTTTACTGGGGTATTGGTTTTTATAACCATTTGTCCCCATAACGTGTGGCACTGGTGGTAATACTGGGTAACTGGAGTGTCTAAGGAGATTGCTTGTGAGACTTGCGGTTAGCCAGTGGGGTGAGACCGAAGTCTTAGTCTGGCTGGTTTGGTTTGCCTTAGAGGTGGAAAAACCCCAGCCTTGGGCTGTAACTGCCCTATTTGAGCAATTTGTCCTGAGTTGGCACTCTCAGTTGGGTTCCGCCAGAACCGCATTGTCACAGTGGCGTAGTCGTGCTTGGATCCACAGAACCAGGTCAATTAAGCTTTGGGTCAGAACCCCACGCTATCCAAATTTGAATTTTGGGATTGAGAGTTTTGTTGGTTAAAGAGCTGCTGCAATGGCTGAGCAAAGAGCATATGAGGGACTTGGCAAAAAAGCCCTGGAAAATTTGTGTTCAGAAAAGAGGATATGCTTTAGAAAGAAAGCTACAAAGGAAGAACTGAGAAATCTGTTAATAGCCAGTGATCAGGGGGCAAGAGCACAGCCCTTACCTGAGGCTGCAGAAGATGCAGAAAAAATTAGGATGCAAAGGGTGACAAGTAAACTGCAATTTGAGCATGAACAGAAGCTAGCAGATCTTCGATTGCTGGAGAAGCAAAAAATAGCAGAGTTAGAAAGAGAGAGAGAGAAAGAGGCTGCTGAGAGAGAGAAAGAAGCCGATCAAAGAAAGAAGGAGGCTGCTGAGAGAGAGAAAGAAGCCGATCAAAGAAAGAAGGAGGCTGATGAGAGAGAAGAGAGAGCTCGTAAGGGACGTCTAGAGCTGCTCGCTGCTGAACAGGAGACGGCCAGACTTCAGCTCCAAGTAATGGAAGAGCGGAGAAAGTCATCCCCACCTGGTACTCCACTTCCCCCCCACCATGAGAAAAACTGGGAAAGGATGTGTCCCATTTACAATGATACTGAGGATATAGAGGAGTTTTTGTCTACCTTTGAACGCCTCTGCAATCTGTACCAGATCCCTGAGGGTCAGCGAATGCCTGTCCTGCTGACCAGACTGACTGGAAAAGCCAGGGAGGTGTTTAATGACTTGGGGGAACAAGAAGCCTTAAATTATGAGCGGTTTAAGGATTCTGTGTTAAGGCGGTTCAAGGTTACTCCTGAATCTTACAGAGTTAAGTTTAGAGAGTTTAAAATGTCTAAGGATTGTACTTTTGTAGAATGTGCTCATAAGCTGATGGGTTTTGTTAAAAAGTGGGTTATGGGAGCCAAGGTTCATGGGAGTTTTGAAAAACTGCTGGATTTAATAACTTTGGAACAGTTCTTAGACATTGTGCCGGACAATGTGAGAGCAGCTGTGTGTGACAGGGACCCTGAGTCAGTCCTACGGGCAGCAGAGATTGCGGATGCCCATACCCAAAACAGGGCTCGAGAAGGGTGTAAAACCCCGGGGAAAACTGATCACCATTCTCCCCAGTTCAAGAGGAGGGAAGGATTTAAAAATAAACCTGACTCTTCTAAAGGAGTTCAAGCGGGTCCGGGGGGTAGGAACTCACATCCCAGGACGGAACAGGTTACATGCTATCACTGTGGTATGCTGGGCCACATGAGACCAGACTGCCCGACACTGAAGGGCGGCCCAAAACCAGCAACCCCAAATGCCACGGCCAATGCTAACCCTGTTGTTGTAAACTCACAGGCAAGCCACACAGAGCCCAGCATTGGTGCCCTGTGTGCAAATGCTGTTTCTGTGGTCTCGGAAGAATTTGACCTTAAAACTCACATTAGAGCTAAATATGGGGGAAATAATGCAGAGTTTATTAGCAGTGCAGAAGTTAATGGAGTGAGGTGTATGGCATGGAGGGACACCGCAGCAGATATTACTCTGGTTAAAGCAAGTCTTGTCAGGAAGGAAGATTATTTGCCAGGTGAAGATGTAACTGTTGTAGCCTTATCTAAGTATTTTGTCAGGGTGCATTTGGCTAAAATCCACCTGAAATGGAAGGGATTGGAGGGCACCATGGTTGTGGGAGTAAAAGACATAATCCCTAAGGATATTATGATTGGAAATGATATTAAAGCTATGGTCAGTCAAGTTAATACAAACCAGGCACAAGAGAGGATTGATCCTAAGGTTGTGCCTATGGAGGGTTTCTCCAAAAGTTTGTCTTTGGAAAGTAGCTGTTTGGCTGTGAATGAAGTTTCTGAATATCTATCTAATGTCTCAGAAGTAAATCTGGAATTAGATCAAGCAAAGGGAGAGGAGAACAAGGAGATTTTGGATGAGCCTAGGCAGTCTTGTGAGCTGATGGCTTTATCTAGTCAGCAGTTTGGGAAGGCAAGGAGAGTGGAAGATGAGTGTCCCTATACCTTATCTGTTTCCTGTGCGAAGAATAGTGACAGTGAAGGAAATGTGCCTGTGTCTGTCAGGGGTATTGACTTGCCTATGGAGGAAGCTACCCCAATCTCCAAGCAGTTGTCTGTGAACAGCCCGGTGTGCTGGGACAAGGGAAATGAAATCCCAAATTATATGTCTAGTAAAGGAAAATGCGTCTCCAACTCTTTTTTGTCTGTGGAGCAGACAGAAGGTGCCTTTCGGCCTGTGAAGGTTGAGAGTAATTTAGTTGTCTCAGAGTTGGTTCTGGATTCAACTAAAGCCCAGGAAGGGAATGGTCCTAAGTTTGCATCTGCTGGGGAGAATGGCACCGTAACTAGGTTGCATCCAGTTAGTGTCTTAGCAAAATCCCAGAGACCAGACAATTCTGATGCTTGTATTGGGCCTGTTGCTCATGTGTGGTTGGAGAAGGGTGTAACAACTCTGTCTGATCAGGGTGATACCCTAGCCAGGGCACAAGGGGAGCAGAAAGGTAATTTGGTTGTGTTACCTACGGACAGTTTAACAACTTGTAGCAAAAAGGAAAAAATTCCTAAGCTGGTGTGTGGCAAAGAGAAGGGAAGTATTTCTAACCTTTTATCTAGGAAGTCTATGGGTTCACCTGAAAGGGGATTGTGTAGAGATCTGCCTGATGGGCCAGAGGTGATCCTGAATGTAAGTAAGACCCAGACAGAGTCTGTTGTTGCTCAGGAAAGTGTGCCTTTAGAGCAAGCCCTAGGTGAAGAGGGTAAGGGCAGAATTTCTGTGAGGGGTGAATTGCTGCTTAGAAAAGCTCCTGGAAAAAGGAATCCTCATGGTACTCGGTGCAAGCAGTTCCCTGCAACTGAAGGGTGTGAGAGTGATTTAATCAAGGAAGTTTCAGTTCCTAGCAGCCAAAAATTGTCTGTTGTGAAGGGATCCTCTGACTTTCCTTTTAAAAGATCCAGTGTGGGTAGCTTTGAGAAGGTCTCAGAGGAAGTAAAAGTTGTTAAGGAATTGAGGCATCCCTATAACCGAGTGGCTGTGTGGGGCCAACTTGTTGGGGAGACAATGGTGTTGGAACAGGGATGTCTCCTTTCTGATTCTTTAAATGAGCAGTTTGTGCTTCAGGGTTTGAGGACAGATTTGGTTACTGATGTGTCAGAGCAGAGCAGTTTTATGGCTAAATGCTTGAGGATGCGGGGGAGAGCAAGCAAACTCTCACCCGCAGACTCTTTGGATTTGTGTGGTATCTCTTTAAGACAGAGTCCAGCCTTGGAGATAATAGCAGTTACGAATATGAAAACTGGTGAACTGGCTCTGGTCTGGGGTAGTGCAAATTACTTGCCTGGCTGGGAAAGGAAGGACTTGCTAATAGCTGTTAGCACAGAGGGCCCACCCCATCAGCCAGTAAATTCTGTTAAGCAAGAGAAATCGGGGTTTGATCCTGCAGGACAAGGAGGAAAGAGAAAACTGAATTTTGCAAAGGGAAGCCACAGGTTAACCCTAAAATGCCCAAACTCCAATGGTATTGAGCCAAAGGTGTGGCATGACAAACATGACTGTAGATGGACACTTGCAATGAACTTGTTGTTATTGCTAAATTTTGTAATTAACAATGTGCCTAATCTTTTGGAGAATCCCTTGGACATGTTAAAAGGAATACATGAAAACACACGTTATGTTAAAAGGCCTTGTTACACTGGGGTTTCACAGGTAATGCCTATAAACAATATGGGAACTTTTCACAGGGGAAAAGACATTCCAGACCTAATGTGCTGTATGAAAAGGAAGACTGAGGCACACTACCATATTGCTTTCATGGCTAAATGCCAAGATTCCTGGACTATGAAGAACATTAATATCTGCATTTATTCGATGTTAATTGGGTTCCAAACATTTGCCCGAGCTTGTATGGATAAAGTAGCAGTTTTCTTTAGCTCTTGGCAAGATCACATGGCACATACAGGAACCATGCTGCCAGAGCAGATCCAATCCACTATTGTTCTAACTAAGTGTTACCTTGAGTTTGTAAAGAGGTTCAATCATGTGGTTGAACATGATTTTGATAAACCATTTCTGTTATACACTGGTACGGCTTCTAACCCAATACTAGCTGTAGTGAGACAGAACCCAGGATGGGGAGCTCTTGGGATGCAGTCAGTGATGTTTGTGTCATCCCTTCCTGCATCAATTTTGCGTTGGGGGTGTGACGTTATTGACATAAACTGGGACCATATAGATCATTGTTGCAACCAAGGTCCTGTAGTGGCACCCAAATCTTGTATAAAGGGGGTCAAATGGGGTGTCTAGGACAAGGTTATGGTTTACTGGTTATGATTATGCTGTCTATATGTATGTATCAGTTTTGTAGTCGAAGTTATGAATATTGGCTCTATACTGTCTGTATGGCAAACTTATGCTATGCTTCTGGGTGACATCCCAGACAAGCTGAGTTTAGCTCTGCCTAGCCTGCTTGATGGCCCATTAAGGACCATCAGCTATACAATGGACCCATTGAGAGAAGGCAGATACGCCTTGTACCTCAGCAAAGTATGCAGGGACTGGCCCACGTGACTCCAGACTCCATTTTTGCTGTAATTTTCCACAGTAAGAACAAAGAGGTGATCTTACACCTGGAAAAGACTATATAAGGCTGATGCCTGATCTCCATCTTGTCTTCAATCCTGCTTCTTACCTCTGGAGGGACTTTGCTACAAACTGAAGCTCTGAACAAAGGACTGAGGACCCATCCCAGCGGGGGATGTACTCCAGAGACTTGATTTGAACCTGCAGTTTATTCCATCGCTGCTGCAAGCCTGAACCAAGAACTTTGCCATTACTGTATGTAATTGATTCCATTTAACCAATTCTAACTCTCATCTCTATCTTTTTCCTTTTATGAATAAACCTTTAGATTTTAGATTCTAAAGGATTGGCAGTAGCGTGATTTGTGGGTAAGGTCTGACTTGTACATTGACCTGGGTCTGGGGCTTGGTCCTTTGGGATCGGGAGAACCGTTTTCTTTTACTGGGGTATTGGTTTTTATAACCATTTGTCCCCATAACGTGTGGCACTGGTGGTAATACTGGGTAACTGGAGTGTCTAAGGAGATTGCTTGTGAGACTTGCGGTTAGCCAGTGGGGTGAGACCGAAGTCTTAGTCTGGCTGGTTTGGTTTGCCTTAGAGGTGGAAAAACCCCAGCCTTGGGCTGTAACTGCCCTATTTGAGCAATTTGTCCTGAGTTGGCACTCTCAGTTGGGTTCCGCCAGAACCGCATTGTCACACAAGTGAACAAGTTATATAAAATATATGAACTCCTTCTCTGACTCACCATCCTCCCAAAAATATTAGATTGCTTTCCCCTTTGACAGAGCTATGCAGAACCAGTGCAAGCACGTTGCTGGGGTCTCCAACCCAAAGACCCACGTCTAACAATTAGAACAATTACTTAGAAAATGATGCCCCTTCCCACAAAAGAACTAAATATGCAGGTACCACGTTAATAAGAGTGGTATCACACCTGAACTGAACAGCTACAACTTTGACAGCGGCACTGGATTTTTTGGAACCTTACCTTCAGGTATTGTTTGCCTGAGATAATACTTCCTCAAAACTTGTTTCTGAAGTATTAAAGACAACACTAGAGCAAAAATTGACAGCCTGTTCTCCTTAAACAGTATCTGCATGTCTTGGTGACAAACAGAATACTAACCACTAGCAAGTAGGAAACATTCACTAGTAAGTGTGGGCCCCCTAAAGCATCTTTCTACATAATTTGGACTATGTTGAAAATTAAGTTTATAGCCTTCGTGATTGTGAAGATAGCCTTCAAAATGTGAATGCAGCGTAAGTGATACAGTACTGCTTTTCTTTGCTTACAAAGAAGTCCTATTCTTCTGCTTCTACTCAGATAGCTTTTCCAAGCAGCTTCAGAATCAAACCAACAATGCTAGTAAACGTCACAACTGTTACCCAGAGCCAGGGAAAAGCGGTGAAACTTACAGTGTCAGTTTCACACTTCAGATGCTCAGAAAGGCTATTAAACTGCAGCAGAATCAAGAACTAGAATTATTCACATAGAGAAGCCTAAAAAACAGCAAATGAAAGAGCGCACTCTGCTTACAGCAGCCAAGAGACTGGATAGACATGCCCCCTCTACAGCTAGGAAGCTCTGTAGTGGGAAAGCGAGAGAGTTCCTTTGCCTTTTCAGGAGACAGAGGTAAATGGTGGTACCTCAAGTTTACAAGAGGTGTATCAGCCTCTGCTTACCAAAGATAACGGGTGTTACCATTGTAGGGCTTGAAAAATTTACGAACACATCCAGAAAACCAAACCCATTACTGTCCCACAATGTTCAGGGCCACCCAGAGGATTCAGGGGGTCTGGGGTTTTCGGCGGCGGGGGTCCTTCTGCTCCGGGTCTTCGGGGCACTTCGGCGGCAGGTCCCAAAGCGAGTGAAGGACCTGCCACCGAACTGCCACCAAAGACCCAGAGCAGAAGGAACCCTCGCTGCCGAATTGCCGCCGAAGACCCGGAGCGGAAGAAGCTCCGGGTGTCTTTGGCGGCACTGAAGGACCTGCCGCCGAAGACCCGCCGAAAACTCTTGTGGGGGTCTGGGGCAAATTGCCCCACTTGCCCCCCCCCGTCTGGGAGGCCCTGACAATGTTCAAGTCTCCCCACCACTCCCCAATACTAAATGACTAGAACTGGGACAGGAAGGTTTTTCCATCTTTAGAGAAAATGATTTTAAATGTAAAGAGTTATACCTTGAAGTATCAATCACTTCTGACAATTAAGTATTAGAATAATAAAAATCAATTGTTTGACATCTGTTCTTTTCAACGTAATGCTAAAAATATATACATTTTCTCCCTAACACCTCAATCTGGCTCTATAATCTTAAAAAAAAGCATACAATTATTAATCACTGGAAAACCAGTTTCTCCTATGTTTACAAAAGCTTTTCGAGGGGAAAAAAGTAGTATACGTCAAAGCCCCATTAAAGATCAAACAAACATAAGGAAGAATTGTAACAAGGTTTCTCACTCTTAAAGCTTGTGACCAGCTATTGCAGTACACAGAGTAACACTGCATATTACTTTAGCCCCCTGCATTCATAGTTCAGACACAATATGGATGGCAGAGATTAATGAAATAAAGCACTGATTAAGATTACATTTTATGCCAGAATCTCTTATTTTAATAGTTACTATTAACATGCTTAAGAATGCATACACACATGAACCTTTCACCAAAGCATTTCATGCTGCTCAGGTTTCAGAAAGATTCTGTTTCACCAATTTCTAGCTAGCTTACTAGGACTAGGAGTTCACCATTAACTTCTAATGTATTAGGGGATTCACACTAAGTGCAATTAAAAAACCTCCCCAAAAGATACCAACTGCACAAAGGCAACTAGGCTTTAAAATGTTGTACATAATAGGTGCCAGCACTTTCGTCAAGCCTCAGGCCACACCTACACTATGGGCACTACAGCAGTGTAGCTATGGTACCATAGCTATGCCATTGTACTCTGGAGTGTAGACACAGACTACAGCAACAGAAAGGGATTTTCTGTCACTGTAGAAACTCCACCTCCTTGAGTTGCAAAAGCTATGTCAACAAACATTCTTTTGTCAACCTAGCTAGGTTTATGCTGAGGGCTAAAACAATTTTCACACCGGATTGCAATGGCTATGTTGACCTAAGTTCTAATTTGCCCAAAGACAGCTGGACAAATTAATGAGTGCAACTGTACGGGAGGGCTGCTTGTGATGGAAGGAGGCAATGCTCAACAGCCCTGAGGGTCACTTCTGATTTATATCTTAAGTTCCTAGAAGCTCATGTCCCCCAAAACATTCTACAGGGGAGGTTTGATCTTCTTCCTCTGATGCATCAGTGATAACCACGACTGAAGATGGGACATTGAACAAGGATGGCCAGGGCTCTGAAGTAGCACCAAGCATTCTCTGTCTCGGGTGCTTGGCTGGCTGGGTCTTACTCACATGTTCATGGTCTAACTCATCACAATATACAGGGTCAGGAAGGAATTTTTTCCCTGGTCAAACTGGCAGTGACTTTGGGTTTTTTTGCCTTCCTCTACAGTGTGTGGGTTCTGCTCACTTGCTAGTATTATCTGAGTATATCTCAGATAATTATTTCCCTATCATTGTGGGGCCTTGAGCACCAATGCATCTTGATCCCTCCTATTCTCTACCTGTGGCATGTAATAGTTTAGCCCCTTGTGGGCTGTAATACCTTGATTTAATTTCAATTGTTGGAATTAGCATGTGGGTGCTGGTGGCTATGATATCTAGGTGGTCAGCCTGAGTATCTGGCCTTAAACTCTATGACCAGACCTCAGGCAAGAAAGTCCCCCTTTGTTCCCACTCAGCAAGAGCTGTCAATACAGCACTTCAGCGTTCCACCTCCATCAGCTTCTGGCCTATGGCAATCTAAAGCCCTGGGACATCAGAGTGCTTATAACCCTATCTATGCCTTTCCCCACTCGTGTGGAACCACTGGACAGAAAAGTTTTCAGATGAGGAAATGGTCGTTTTTAATCCCCATCCTCTCATAGACTCTTGGATTGCAGGAAGTGAGCTTGTGTCCCCTTCCTTTAATGCTACTCTCTGCTTCCCATTCAGTAGCTGCTACTTCTAGGAGCTTCCCTTCCCTCATAGCTGTTTTAATGCTGCTATGATAAGAGCAGTAAGCTACACTGGGGGTGGGGAGGGAAGAACAGGACAGAATGCCTCTGAGAAGTGGTTGCCAGGCAGGGAGCAGAGAGCTGCCTTGTAGGGAAGGAAGGTATTTTACTCCATGCAAGGAGGCCCAACCAATAAGAAAACACTAGTAAGAGAAAAAGTAGGAAGTATATGATGATGAACTAAGGGTAGAGTGGGTGTGTTGCTCTTTGCAATACCCCTCTTCAAGACTACTGGGAGGAGGTAAGGGGGAAAAAATCCCCCTTCCAAAAGAGACTGAAATCCAAGAAATGCACAAGCTGGGAGAAATCATTTAACAGAGGCAAGAGTTCCACTGCTATCAGGGCATGTAGTCCTACATATGCAAATACAGCAACATTATACAGGTTTCAGAGTAACAGCCGTGTTAGTCTGTATAGTGTCACATTATCGGGAACAGAGCCATCAATCCACATAGCACAAAAAAAGTGTACCTAAAACAAGGTAGTTAACGTCTAGGACGAACACACCCATAGCATTATGATGAATGCAACTACAAAGCTCATACAATGAGGAGGAATCTGTGTTGATCCCCTTCCTGTCAGACAGAAAACCCCAGTACCTGCGATAGCCTCAGCCCGTTACTCCTTGGCAGTGCTGCCCCCCGTCCTTCCCCAGCGCCAGAAGCGTCCCCCCCCCCCCACCTACCCAGAACCCGAGTAGTCCCCGCACCTCCCACCCCCCGGCACCTCCCCCGCCCCCCAGCCCAACACTCCCCTCCCGACACCGCAACAACTGCCCTACCCGGAGACAGCCCCCTCCGCGCTTCCGCCCCCTCCCCCCAAGACACCAGGGCTCCCATCCCCACAGGGGGCTCCCCGCCCGCCCAGGCCCGCTCACGGCGGCGCCCCGTACCCTTGTGCTGCCGCTAGCCCCGCTGAGTCTGAACGTCCTCCGCGTCGGATGCTCTCAGCGGCAGCCGGCTACTTCCAGCCCCGCCCGTCGCTTCTCACCCTGCCGCCCCGAGCTGCCTGCTTCCCAGAAACCCAATAGGACCTGGAAGAACAGCTATCATTGGCCGCTGTGCGGCACGTGCTATCCACCTTCCTATTGGCTCCCATGCACGCCACTCTCCGAGCGAAATGCGCCGTTGATTGGTAGATTCTCGGAGCAATCCGTAGCGAGACACCTGCCCGCGGGCTGAGGTCGGAGAGAAGCCAATAGAGGGCGGACGGGCGAGCGACGGGCTGCGGGCGGGGGGAGGGGCGTCGTTGGTTGTCCGGTAGCGGCCGCCTAGCGGACGCGTGACGCGCCCTTACGGGCAGCTGTAAGCGGCTGAGCCGAAGCCCCTCGGCGCTTTGCTGGGGGGAGGGCGCCCGCCGCTGAGCCAGCCGTTACCGCTCCCCCAGCGCCCCCACAGTTCCGCATTGCGCCCCGTCCCACCAACCGCCCCCTCCTGCCACAGAGCCACAACGTGCCGCAGAACCTCATCGCCAGCCATCCACGCAACTGACCAAGTCCCCGCACCATCCACTCTGCCGACCCAACCTCGCACCATGGCCCTGACAACTTTACCACAGCCCCAAAAGCCTCCGCTACAACTCAGCCCCAAGCCGGCACCCTGCCATTGCACACAGTCCTCCCGTCTGCACTGTGTCCTCAAACCCCACCCCATCCACACACAGCCAGTCCCAACAGCCTACCTGCCAGCTGCCACAAGATAACTTCCTACCGCCACTTCGTGGCCCTGCCGTTCTCCCCACAATCCCAGCTAGGGTTGCCAGGGGTCCAGTTTTCGACCAGAACGCCGCATCGAAAAGGGGCCCTGGTGGCTGTTAAAAGTCTGGTCGATGGCGCAGCAGGACAAGGCAGGCTCCCTGCCTGCTGTGCTCTGCGTGGCTCCTGGAAACAGCAGCATGTCCTCCCTCCAGCTCCTACGCATAAGGGCAGCCAGGGGGCTCCTCATGCTGTCCCCGTCCCAAGCACCACCCCTGCAGCTCCCATTGGTCGGGAACCGCAGCCAATGGGAGCTGCAGGGGCGGCACCTGTGGATGGGGCAGCACACCCAGCTGCCTGGCCACACCTCCCTGTAGGAGCCAAGCCGGAGGGGGACATGCTGCTGCTTCCGGGAGCTGCTTGAGGTGCCAGAGCCTACACCACGATCCCCTCCCATGCCCCAACCCCCTACCCCAGCCCTGATCCCCCTCCTGAACCCCAAATCCCTCATCCCTGGCCCCACACCAAAGCCTGCACCCCAAGCCCAGAGCCCTTCCCACACACTGAACCCCTCATTTCTGGCCCTATCCTGGAACCGGCAACCCTGTCCCACACCCCAACCCCCTGCCTCAGCCCAGAGCCCCCTCCCAAACCCCAAACCCCTCATCCCTGGACCCACCCCAGAGCCCGCACCCCTTCCCGCATCCCAACCCACTGCCTCAACCCAGAGCACCCTCCCACACCCTGAACTCCTCATTTCTGGCCCCACTCCAGAGCCTGCACCCCCAGCCAGAGCCCTCACATACACCCTGCACCCCAAGCCCCTGAGTCAGCCCAGTGAAAATGAGCGAGTGAGTGAGGGTGAGGAGAGCAATTGACGGGGGCGGGAATGAAGTGAGCGGGGGATGGGGCCTCAGGGAAGGGGCGGGGTGAGGGCTCTGCTGAGGGGCGGGGTAGGGGGCAGGTCAAGGGTGTTCGGTTTTGTGCGAGTAGAAAGTTGGCAACCCTAATCCCAGCCCGCCTGCCATCGCACCATAACCCTGCCATTATGTCATAGCCCTGCACAATGGAGCCACTGTTCTGGTACACTCCAAGGTTCCACCACCTCCTCTTGCACCATTATTCCATTTTACAGAACCGTGGTCTTGCCATCTTGTCACACACCATACCATTCACCATAAAACACTTCTCACTACTGCACCGTGACCCTGTGAATCACATAGAATCATAGAATCATAGAATATCAGAGTTGGAAGGGACCTCAAGAGGTCATCTAGTCCAACCCCCTGCTCAAAACAGGACCAATTCCCAGCTAAATCATCCCAGCCAGGGCTTTGTCAAGCCGGGCCTTAAAAACCTCCAAGGAAGGAGACTCCACCACCTCCCTAGGTAACGCATTCCAGTGTTTCACCACCCTCCTAGTGCAATAGTTTTTCCTGATATCCAACCTGGACCTCCCCCACTGCAACTTGAGACCATTGCTCCTTGTTCTGTCATCTGCCACCACTGAGAACAGCCGAGCTCCATCCTCTTTGGAACCCCCCTTCAGGTAGTTGAAGGCTGCTATCAAATCCCCCCTCATTCTTCTCTTCTGGAGACTAAACAATCCCAGTTCCCTCAGCCTCTCCTCATAAGTCATGTGCTCCAGACCCCTAATCATTTTTGTTGCCCTCTGCTGGACTCTTTCCAATTTTTCCACATCCTTCTTGTAGTGTGGGGCCCAAAACTGGACACAGTATTCCAGATGAGGCCTCACCAATGTCGAATAAAGGGGAACGATCACGTCCCTCGATCTGCTGGCAATGCCCCTACTTATACAGCCCAAAATGCCGTTAGCCCTCTTGGCAACAAGAGCACACTGTTGACTCATATCCAGCTTCTCGTCCACTGTGACCCCTAGGTCCTTTTCTGCAGAACTGCTACCTAGCCATTCGGTCCCTAGTCTGTAGCAGTGCATGGGATTCTTCCGTCCTAAGTGCAGGACTCTGCACTTGTCCTTGTTGAACCTCATCAGGTTTTTTTCGGCCCAATCTTCTAATTTGTCTAGGTCCCTCTGTATCCGATCCCTACCCTCTAGTGTATCTACCACGCCTCCTAGTTTAGTGTCATCTGCAAACTTGCTGAGAGTGCAGTCCACACCATCCTCCAGATCATTAATAAAGATATTAAACAAAACCGGCCCCAGGACCGACCCTTGGGGCACTCCGCTTGAAACCGGCTGCCAACTAGACATGGAGCCATTGATCACTACCCGTTGAGCCCGACGATCTAGCCAGCTTTCTATCCACCTTACAGTCCATTCATCCAGCCCATACTTCTTTAACTTGGCAGCAAGAATACTGTGGGAGACCGTATCAAAAGCTTTGCTAAAGTCAAGGAATAACACATCCACTGCTTTCCCCTCATCCACAGAGCCAGTTATCTCATCATAGAAGGCAATTAGGTTAGTCAGGCACGACTTCCCCTTCGTGAATCCATGCTGACTGTTCCTGATCACTTTCCTCTCCTCTAAATGTTTCATAATTGATTCCTTGAGGACCTGCTCCATGATTTTTCCAGGGACTGAGGTGAGGCTGACTGGCCTATAGTTCCCCGGATCCTCCTTCTTCCCTTTTTTAAAGATAGGCACTACATTAGCCTTTTTCCAGTCATCTGGAACCTCCCCCGATCGCCATGAGTTTTCAAAAATAATGGCTAATGGCTCTGCAATCTCACCCGCCAACTCCTTTAGCACCCTCGGATGTAGCGCATCCGGCCCCATGGACTTGTGCACGTCCAGTTTTTCTAAATAGTCCCAAACCACTTCTTTCTCCACAGAGGGTTGGTCACCTTCTCTCCATGCTGTACTGCCCAGTGCAGCAGTCTGGGAGCTGACCTTGTTCGTGAAGACAGAGGCAAAAAAATCATTGAGTACATTAGCTTTTTCCACATCCTCGGTCACTAGGTTGCCTCCCTCATTCAGTAAGGGGCCCACGCTTTCCTTGATTTTCTTCTTGTTGCTAACATCATGGACCCACATCCAAACACCACCAGACTGTCCATTCTGTGCACCCTTAGTTTGGCCCTCTAGCATATTTGTAATGTAATGCAAGTTTTAATTACATGATCAGATTACTATTCTTTTCCAACAGGACCCTGCATCATGCAGGATTTACCTAATTATTATCTATTAAAAAAAAATGTCCTCATTGTTCAGTGTGTGGTCCCGGGCCTTATTTATTGCACACTATACAAACCCTGCTCTAAACACAGTATTAAATTTCCTCATGGACCTTTCTATGATGCTTAGCACTAGGGAATTTTTCAACAAAACATATTTCCATCTGAAAATGCCAATTTGTTGAAACCCAAACAGGTTCAAGTCTTTGCTCTGCCTGAACAGCCCAGGTAACTAGCATAACCACTAACCTGTTGGCTATTCTGGGGTGGTTGGTTTCTCTCCTTTTCAGTTTTGTTCTGATGCAGGATCAGAACAAATTTTGAAATCTCTAACTATTTTGCTAGATGGAATTCTTCTTTTCTAGCTTGCTGTACTCATCACTACGGTGTCTGTGTACTTTTCACACTCCATTTTACACACAGGGAACTGAGGCACAAAAATATTAAGATAAAAAATTTCCACTAATTTTGGGTGCCCAATGAGGAAAATTCTGCCCTGTTACACCAGAATAACTCAGTGTTTACACTGGTGTAACTGCGAGCCTAATTTGGCCCACTGTGTATGACAGCGTCAAATTATTTTTGCAGTTTTTATATTAGTTTCCCTTTAACACCTTATTTCTCTCCCTCTTGAGATAGGCAAACAGTGTAGGATTCATTTAATGTGGGTCACAAACTGAAACCTTCATTGTCCCTTTGCAGAGATTAGCACGTACAGACTTTGAAATCCTGTGGCACTTGTCAAAGATCTAGACAAGAGTACTTTTTTGGGAAGGAGGGAGGGCTTTCTAGAAACAGTTTCCTCTTCTATACTTCTCATGAGGCAGCATTCATGTTGGATTGCTCTATTTTGATCTTTAAGGCCCAAATGAGATTTCAACATGAATGCTCACCCATGAGAAATATTGAGGTGGCTGCTGTTTCCAGAAAATTCTACACCAAAAAGTTCTGTCTCCTAGGAATTAAGTTAAAGCAAACTACCAAACTGGGATGGAAGAAATCATCTCTATGAGGCACATACTCAGTGAACACAATCTTCAGGACAACCCAAAAAAGGCAGAAGCTATTTTTCAGCTGGAAACCCTGTACGACAAAGTAGCACTTGACCAATCCATTGAGATGATCACATATATGTGTATAGTCACCCAAATTTGTCAAACTCTACTCCCACTATTTCCTGACAGTCAATTGATATTGGATTTAGTGCAACTGCAAAATTTCCAGGAATTAAAACATTGATTGCCACAAGTGCCTCTCCTGAAGTATTTTGATATAAACAACCCTGTTAATCTCACCCTGGATGCAAGGTCATAGACTTACACACACTCAGTCTAGACAGACTCTTGACTTTCCTCCCTCCCAGCCCTACCCAGTCTGAACAACCTGGTTCTTCTCCTACATTCTTTCCCTAGGCCTCTTTCTTTTCTGGCCAGCCATCCTCAAACAACATGTTTACACCTCTACTTTTTGCTGCTGCCACTCTTGTCTCTAGTATGACTTCTGAGTGCTGCTTACCCACCTGGTCCACAGTCCCAGAGTCCTCCACAAGACAGCCTGGTATTGTGTTCAGTACACCTGACAAGCACACCATACCATTTACTTTGGTTAGTCCTAGAGAACGTGCTGAAGTGCATATAGAAAACATATGTTTTCTTTCTAAGCACCAGCTTGGGGCAGAGTGCTTTCAGCCCCAAATGGGTTCTCCCCCAAACCCTGAACAGCCAGTATGCCCCATCACACCTCCTCTTCACATAGTCTTTAAACCAAACCCAGAGACTTGTATGTCTCCGCTTTCCCAGTTTCTGAGAAGGATAGGGCTATGGATGGAAATAAACTAGTGTAGGCTCAATCTGAATAAGATGAAGTGACGTTGAAAGGCAGGGAAAGCAACTAGAGTGGCATGAGCAAGGGTGTGAGTGCCCTTTCTGTTGAAATGGTACTGTGTGTCTAACCTTTGTCAGTTGAGTATGCAGTCTTGGGTCGATCTATTACTGTTCCTGAATTACAAGGTAACAGCTCTGGCAAGTGGTGCCATTCGCAGTATCGATTTACGTAGGGGATATTTCTGCCTGGTGCAAATCTCAGCACATGGTTATAACTATATGGTTCTAGTTTCAAGTCTAGAGTACTGTGGTGCACTCTTTGGGAACACCTTTGAAAATCACCTGGAAGCTTTAGCTAGCAAAGAATGCAGTACTTCTTGAGTGATGGAAGCCATTGTGAGCACATAACACCAGCGCTCTGTGCTCCATACTGACTACCTAGTTGCTTCTGAATGCTGTTCAAGGTGTTAGTTGTCATCCAAAAATGTTTCTAAAATTGGAGAACATGGACTGTGAAATTGGGTAGTCAGAAAATGAAAAACACACTAATTAGTGGCCACCTCTTTCCATTCCACTAGTATCTCTGGTGGATGCTAAACAGAAGCTACTAAGGCATTTTTAAATTAGCAGGTCCAGATAGTTCTTTTAAAACTCTTGGATACAAGTTTCTAAGAAACTTACTGAACTGTTACTGTTGAGTTAATCAGAGTAGCAGCCGTGTTAGTCTGTATCCGCAAAAAGAAGAGCAGGAGTACTTGTGGCACCTTAGAGACTAACAGATTTAATCTAATAAATCTGTTAGTCTCTAAGGTGCCACAAGTACTCCTGCTCTTCTTGTTACTGTTGAGTTTCAATAAGTCTTGAAGCACTGGGGAAGTGAAGACAGCTAATGTTGTTCCCTTTTATAAAAAAAGGGTTAGTGGGATGACCTGGGTAATTATAGGTCTGTCACCCTGACATTGATCCTGGGAAAGATACTGGAGCAGCTGATAACAGGACTCAATTAATGAAGACTTAAAGGAGGGTTATGTAATTAATACAAATCTGCATGGGTTTTTGGAAAATAAATCCTGTCATACTAACTTGATATCTTTTTTGATGAG
Source organism: Chrysemys picta bellii (assembly GCF_011386835.1). Lineage (NCBI taxonomy): Eukaryota > Metazoa > Chordata > Testudines > Emydidae > Chrysemys > Chrysemys picta. The sequence goes on along the minus strand of NC_088794.1, from coordinate 50,858,568 downwards.
ATTACAAGTTTGATTGATAAAGGTAACAGTGTTGAAATAATAGATTTCTGTAAGGTGTTTGACTTGGTATTGCATGACATTTTGATTAAAAAACTAGAACATTATAAAACTAACATGGCACACATTAAGTGGATTAAAAACTGGATAACTGATAGGTTTCAAAATGTAAATAGGGAATTGACATCAAGTGGGCGTGTTTCCAGTGGGGTCCTGCAGGGATTAGTTCTTGGCCTTATGCTAATTAATATTTTTATCAATGACCTGGAAGAAAACATAAAATCATCACTGAGAAAGTTTGCAGATGACAACAAACATTGGGGGAATGTTAAATAATGAAGAGAACAGGTCACTGATTCAGAGCCATATGGATCTCTTGGTAAACTGGGCCAAGCAAATAAGGTATGTTTTATTATAGCTAAATGAATATATATACACACATCTAAGAAAAAAGACCGTAGACCATACTTTCAGGATAGAGACTCTATCCTGGGAAGCAGTGACTCTGAAAAGATTTGGGGGTTGAGGTGGGTAATCAGCTAAACATGAGCTCCCAGTATGATGCTGTGGCCAAAAGAGCTAATGTGATCATAGAATCATAGACTTTAAGGTCAGAAGGGACCATTATGATCGTCTAGTCTGACCTCCTGCACAATGCAGGCCACAGAATCTCACCCACCCACTCCTGTAATAAACCCCTAACATATGTCTGAGCTATTGAAGTCCTCAAATCACGGTTTAAAGACTTCAAGGTGCAGAGAATCCTCCATCAAGTGACCCGTGCCCCATGCTGCAGAGGAAGGCAAAAAAAAACCCAGGGCCTCTGCCAATCTGCCCTGGAGGAAAATTCCTTCCCGACCCCAAATATGGTGATCAGCTAAACCCTGAGCATGTGGGCAAGACTCACCAGCCAGACACCCAGGAAAGAATTCTCTGTAGTAACTCAGATCCCACCCCATCTAACATCCCATCACAGGCCATTGGGCATATTTACCGCTAATAATCAAAGATCAATTTATTGCCAAAATTAGGCTATCCCATCATACCATCCCCTCCATAAACTTATCAAGCTTAGTCTTGAAACCAGATATGTCTTTTGCCCCCACTACTCCCCTTGGAAGGCTGTTCCAGAACTTCACTCCTCTGATGGTTAGAAAGCTTCGTCTAATTTCAAGTCTAAACTTCCTGATGGCCAGTTTATATCCATTTGTTCTTGTGTCCACATTGGTACTGAGCTTAAATAATTCCTCTCCCTCCCTGGTATTTATCCCTCTGATATATTTATAGAGAGCAATCATATCTCCCCTCAGCCTTCTTTTGGTTAGGCTAAACAAGCCAAGCTCTTGGAGTCTCCTTTCATAAGACAGGTTTCCATTCCTTGGATCATCCCAGTAGATGTCTGCTTACTAGGTCTGTGGATGTGTCCACACCTACAACAGCTAGTAGGCTACTAGGGCACATGAACACCCTAGCCACACCCTTTCCCTCTCCAGCCATTCTTCTTGTTCCAAAAGCTCTTGCAAGGGATGGATGTGTTTGCCAGGGATGGACTTCCTTTACATGGAGGAATTCCACACAGGCCATTATGGTATCTTTGCAGCACTCTTTTCCAGTATGAAAAGACTATAATACAGCAATAAATTCAAACTGGTCTGAGTGTGAAATGAGCAGGCTAGGCAAAGCTTCTGTGGATTGAAACAGTGGATCACACTGAACACACAGAAGGTAGTTTGTACTGTGGAACACTTCACAGGCTTTGCTTTCTCTCATCTAGCCCATGGCAGGGGAATGAGCCTTGGCTGGAAGGCCGGAAGGGTTACAGTGATAATCTCTGCACCCTAACTCTCTCCCATCCAGAAAAACTGTTCTATCCTTCCTTATGTTTGTTCTCACTTAATATTACCTAAAGGATAGAAGTAGCAGGCTGCAAGAGCAAGTATTTCCATTTTTAGTGAATACTTGGTATTGGTGCAGAGAGCTACTGTCATAACTATAAAGGGAAGGGTAACAGCTCTCCTGTGTACAGTACTATAAAATCCCTCCTGGCCAGAGACTCCAAAATCCTTTTCCCTGTAAAGGGTTAAGAAGCTCAGGTAACCTGGCTGACACCTGACTCAAGGGACCAATAAGGGGACAAGATACTTTCAAATCTTGGGGGGGAAGGCTTTTGTTTGTGCTCTTTGTTTGGGAAGTTGTTCGCTCTTGGGACTGAGAGGGACCAGACATCAATCCAAGTTCTCCAAATCTTTCTGAGCAAGTCTCTCATATTTCAAACTTGTAAGTAAACAGCCAGGCAAGGCGTGTTAGTTTATCTTTGTTTTCTCAACTTGTAAATGTACCTTTTGCTAGAGTGTTTATCTCTGTTTGCTGTACTTTGAACCTAAGGCTAGAGGGGGGTCCTCTGAGCTCTTTAAGTTTGATTACCTTGTAAAGTTATTTTTCCATCCTGATTTTACAGAGATGATTTTTACCTTTTTCTTTAATTAAAAGCCTTCTTTTTAAGAACCTGATTGATTTTTCCTTGTTTTAAGATCCAAGGGGTTTGGATCTTGATCCACCAGGAGTTGGTGGGAGAAAGGAGGGGGATGGTTAATTTCTCCTTGTTTTAAGCTCCAAGGGGTTTGGATCTGTATTCACCAGGGAATTGGTGAAGGTCTCTCAAAGCTACCCAGGGAAGGGAATTAGCTTTGGGATGGTGGCAGCGGACCAGATCTAAGCTGGTAGTTAAGCTTAGAAGTTTTCATGCAGGCCCCCACATTTGTACCCTAAAGTTCAAAGTGGGGAAGCAGCCTTGACAGCTTCATTCCTTAGACGAGCACAGATTGTGCAATCTCTCTGCCAGGACTATGACAGTCTGTTACTCAATCAATTCTTATGCTAGGTGTCAGCTCAGAATTTAAACTTGTGTAAATTGCCAGAAAAACTAGGTGAGTGTTTTGAGTTATCCAAAAGATTGGGGGGATTTCCCAAGATTCCAAATGACAGTTCTACACTCTGATAGTCTGTTACTCCCAAAACTTCAAATCTGGTTCCCTTTGTAAATCTTGGTGAAATGTAAAACCAAGACAAGTTTGAAGAAAATGGGTTCAGTACTTATAAAACACTAGATATTTTCAATTCTGTACTGTATTCTAGAGTGACTTGAGGATACAACTTTTATGGATGAATGCCACGGTCTGGGATACAGGTCAGAGAGGCTGTGTCACTGCTTATATTATAACCCTGAGTGCCCCAAAATCCTTTTGCTACTTGAGGCTCCCTGCCTGGGACATGCACATAGGCAGCAATCAGGATGCACTGCGTGTTCTGTGTGATGTACAACTCTGATTTAACCTCTTTGAATCCAACAGCCTATCAGCAGTTATCAGAGACACACTTTTGTCTTTACTAGACTTGGTTAACGTTAGCAGGTGACCCCAAAACACCCCAGGTCCTGAAATTTCCCAAACCCATGTGCTCTGCAATTTTCAGCCCTCTCCTGCAACATTCAGAGGAATAATAAGGTTCATTTGCTCCTTTAAGGAGACAACACCCAACAGTTTCTCATATTAACTAGCATTAACGTTGACTGTAATTCAAACACAACGCTGTTGGTTTCGATTACAAGTAAAACAAGTTTATTAACAAAAGATGATAGCATTGTAAGTGAGTTCAGGTGTAAGAGATGTTAGAAATGGTTGCAAGCAAATAAAAGTCAAGCTTTCTAATTACTAAAACTTAACCTACTAAAATAAAGTCTTTGTTCAAGATGTTTTTTCTCATCCACAGTCTTCCAGCAATATGGCTGACCCTCCCCCTGCCACGATCTTCTCCAGAAGCCTGAAGTGCTGGTTCCTTTGTCTTACGTGAAAGAGATAAGTTGGGATTCTTTGCCCCTTTCTTTTATAGTCCAGTAAACCTTTGAAATAGATTCTTCTGAAGGTTACCCCTCAAAGTAAAGTTTATTCAGGCCATGAGAAAGGCAATATGGAGTCTGGTGGTGAAGGAAGCTCCATGCTGTTGTCTTCCCCTATTGGTGTTTGCAGGAAACAGAACAATTTGCATATTAGCAATCTCTTCCCCTTGATGTCCCAGTTTACTGCTTATGTGTAAATTGAGGTAAACCCACATTCCTTTGTTTAGGATAGATCTGTTTAACACCTTTTACCTAGGTAAGGCTCTCTGGTCTTGAACATGTGCTAGTAACATCATACAGAGGAATTTGTAACCTTACATATAATGTTGCTACATACATTTTACCAGGATATTATGGATCAGCAAGTTATTAGTTTTCAAATGATACCTCACAAGGCATATTTTGTACAAAGATTATTACAATAGTGTGTGAATACAGGGGTGCTTAGAGTCACAATGAATTTTAAGGAGATACCAGTTAAAGACATCTTAATCTGCTAGCAAATCCAGTGGACCACAAGTTCCCTAGAACAAGGGTCTCAAACTCCCAGCCCACGGGCCATCTGTGGCCCTCGAGCTCCCCAATGTGGCCCGCGGGGCTCCAGCAGTTTTGGGGTCGGGTCTCTCCCTTGGCCCCACCTGCCACTCCTGGGCGATCCCTCCTCAGGGGCCCCGGCAGCGCAGCAGAGCGAAGCGGCGTCTGACTGCTCACTCCAGTGGCTGCCGACCCCTCCCTGCGGCCCCAGGGGCAGGGCGGGGCTGTGCCTCCGTGCACTGCCCCCACCCCAAGCGCCCCTGCGGCTAATGGGATGCTGCGGGGGTGGTGCCTGGGGGCAGAAGCGTGCGGAGGCCCCCCACCCCACCTTGGAGCCCCAGGTAAGTGCCACACCCCTGACCCCCTCCCAGAACCTGCACCCCTTCCCCACATACCCTCTCCCTCCCCCAAACACCTTCCCAGAGCCTGCACCTCCTTCCCACACATCCCTTCCCACCCCCAAACTCCATCCCAGAGCCTGGGCCCCGTCCCCACCCAGCTGAATCTTCCTTTTTCACGGCTGGTCGGTGGATTCCGGGCCCAGGAGTGGCGCTAGGGTTTTTGGTGCCCTAGGCGGGGGTCCTTCCACGATCCCGGTCGTCGTCGGCAATTCTGCGGCGGGGGGGGTCCTTCTGCGCTCCCGGTCTTCGGGATACTTCGGCGGCGGGTCCCGGAGCAAGTGAAGGACCTGCTGCAGAATTGCTGCCGAAGACCCAGAGCGCGGAAGGACCCCCCGCTGCTGAATTGCCGCCCCCCCAAATCCTGGTGCCCTAGGCGACCGCCTAGGTTGCCTAAATGGAAGCGCCAGCCCTGTCCGGGCCCCTCTCTTTCTTGGCAGGCAGCCGAGAGTCAGATGTGTGCTGTGGCCTTGAGCTGGCTGGAGTCAGCGTCTTATTTTTGGGCCTAGCAGGAATGTGGAGTTAACCCGTTCTCTGCTCTCTTCCTTCTTCCCCCTTTGGCCTTTCGCGATCTTCCATTCCATACTCGCACCTTTGACCCTTCCCAAAATGCCCTGTGATGCCTGCAACAGCATTAGCAATATATAATGCTGATCTGCCTTCCCCAGGGGACACCTTGAGGGAGGGGACCGTTGGGGTGTGACATCCCCAGCCCCCAAACTCCCTCCCAGAGCCTGGACCCCAGGTCCCCTCCCCCACCCAAACTCCCTCCCAGAGCCCAACCTCTCACCCCTACTGCACCCAAACTCCCTCCCAGAGCCTGCACCCCAATCCCCTACCCAGACCTCCTTCCCCCCCCAAACTCCGTCCCAGATCCTTAGGCAGGTGGGGGTGGAATTTTGGGGGGGCGGGCTCTGGGCAGCATGAGTGATATTGGCCCGCTGGGAGGATTTGAAGACTGGCACTGGCCCTAAGATTGAGTTTGAGACCCCTGCCCTAGAACAAAAAAAACTCTTTAAGCCAGTTATGTACCGATAAATTAAGGATGCCCCATTGAATGCTTTAAAGATGGTTGTACTAGAGCCACTAGGACTGAAAACATTCTGTTTAAAAATTTGGGTGAGAACAGCATCATTAAATCAGGGCCCCGTTTATCATAAACCCAGAGTTAAAGCTCTTATTAGCATTTCAGCATAGGCTCAGATCTAAAGTAGTAAGGGCAAGATAAATAACTCCACTTAAAGCAGTTTACAGGGTTTGCTGGTGAAGTTGTCATTTCACAAACTCTGCAAGCTGAATATCACCACTAAGGAAGTTACAAGCTCTAAGACAGAGTTTGTAAGGTCTTCAAGAAGAAGAGCACCGCATAACTTTACAGAGAAGTTAAATACATATTGCACAGATGTAATCTATTCCAGTTTTTCTTGTTAAATGTAAATTTTAATGCAAAAAGACTTGATCCATAGACCCTTGCTGACGTGATCAGCCCACTGATTTTATCCCATTACAGAGGGAGGTCAGTATTAAGTTCTGTATACCATTAAAAATACAGGATGTCAACCTCCGCTTCTGGAATTTTGTAACTTTGGAGTGTCTCTGTCTTCAGTTTAATGTCAATTATGTTTGAGAGCTGTAATGAGGTCCATTTGCCCATCAAAATTTCAGTTGGGACAAGGATCTGAGCTGTGGAGGGAGAACAGTGGTACATAGCTTAGTGCTGACAGGATCAGGATGTGGTCTGATCTAAGAAATACACAGTGATTAGCTCTGGTTTTAGAATCTGAGAAACAGTACTGATTAATCCAGAGGAATTAACGTGTGAGGTTACACAACAGAAAATTAAATTCATAAGTATGTATTTAGAGTGATGTACTGTGCAACTCATTATAATAGGCTCAGTTTTGCAAGTCAAAAGCAGATTAGACATTGGAATTCCAGAAGGTAATGCAGGTTCCAGTCAATACTGTGCTACATTATGTAACCTTGGTTTCCCTGAAATACTATGCCTGAAAACTTCTGCTACAAAATGGATAATTGACTGTTCTCTCAACCCCCACCTGACTGAAAGAACAGGACCATAGCCTATCATTAGTAGACTGCCCTGTCTTCAAGACAAACTGTACTACAGAGGCAGCTCACTTAAAGAAGTGATGGTCTCACTGGGAGATAGAAAAATTCCTTTCCCCAGTACTGTTCAGTTGAAGCAGCCTCAAAGAGCCTTTAGCTAAATCTGTATGAGGTTCTAGGAAGACATTATAAGAATGACCATTCTGGGTCAGAACAATGGTCCATCTAGTCCAGTATCCTATCTTCCAACAGTGGTTGGTGCCACATGCTTCAGAGGGAATTAACAGAACAGGGTAATTATTGAGTGATCCATCCACTGTTGTCCAGTCCCAGCAAGGGGTTGCATCCCTGACCATCTTGGCTAATAGCCATTGATGGACCTATCCTCCATGAACTTTATCTAGTTCTTTTCTGAGCACAGTTATAATTTTGGCCTTCCCAACATCCCCTGGCAACAAGTTACACAGGTTGACTGTGTATGTGTGTGTGAAGTACTTCCTTATGTTTGTTTTTTGCTATGCTGCCTATTAATTTCATTGGGTGACCTCTGCTTCATGTGTTATGTGAAGGGAATAAATAAAATTTCTTTATTCACATTCTCCACACCAGTCATGATTTTATGGACCTCTCTCATATTCCCCCTTAATAGAATCTTTTCTAAGATGAACAGTCCCAATCTTTTAATCTCTCTTCATTATGGAAGGTGTTCCATTACCTCTAATCATTTTTGTTGTCTTTCTTACTTTTTCCAATTCTAATGTATCCTTTTTGAGATGGGGCAAGCAGAACTGTATGCAGTAGTCAGCTGTGGACGTACAATGGATATATAGATAGTGGCATTATGATATTTTCTGTTTTATTATCTATCCCTTTCCTAATGGTTCCTAAGATTCTGTCCGTTTTTTTAACTGCCACTGCATATTGAGCACATGTTTCCAGAGAACAATCCACAATGACTCCAAGATCTCTTTTTTGAGTGGTAATAGCTAATTTAGACCCCATCATTTTGTATGTATAGTTGGGATTATTTTTTTCCAGTGTGCATTACTTTGCACTTATCAACATAGAACTTCATTTGCTGTTTGGTTGCCCAATCACCCAGTTTTGTGAGATCCCTTTGTAACTCTTCATAGTTAGCTTTGGACTTAACTATCTTGAGTAATTTTGTATCATCTGAAAACTTTGCCACTTAACTGTTTATCCACTTTTCCATATCATTTATGAATATGTTGAACAGCACTGGTCCCAGTACAGATCCTTGGGGGATCCCACTATTTATCTCTTTCCCTCGTGAAAACTGTATTCCTACAGTTTTTTCCCCCCCATCTTTTAACCAGGTACTGATCCAGGAGAGATCCTTCCCTCTTATCCCATGACCGTTTACTTTGCATAATAGCCTTTGGTGTGGGACCTTGTCAAAGGTTTTCTGAAAGTCCAAGTACATTTGATCACCCTTGTCCACATGCTTGACATGCTTGACGCCATACTCAAAGAATTCTAATAGATTGGTGAGGCATGATTTCCCTTAATAAAAGCCATGTTCACTCTTTCCCAACATATCATGTTCATGTTCGTCTGATAATTCTGTTCTTTACTGTAGTACTGTACCTGGTACTGAAGTTAGGCTTACCAGCCTGTAATTGCCAGGATTACCTCTGGAACCTTTTAAAAAAAATTGGTGTTGCATTAGCTATCCTCCCAGTCATCTGGTAAAGAGTTTGATTTAAGCAATAGGTTACATACCACAGTAGTTAGTAGCTCTTCAATTTCATATTTGAGTCCCTTCAAAACTCTTGAGTAAATACCACCTGGTGACCTATTACTGTTCAATATATCAGTTTGTTCCAAAACCTCCTCTACTGACAACTCAATTTGGGACAGTTCCTCAGATTTGTCACCTAAAAAGAATGGCTACCTCACATCCTCTGCAGTGAACACCGATGCAAAGAATTCATTTAGCTCTACTGATTGTTTGGCATGCTTCCTGCTTCTGATGTATTTAAAAAAAAATTGCTTAGTTTTTTTTAGATTCAAATCACCTAACCATTTATTAGTGTTTAACAAGTTAAGTATATGTGAAAGCACCTGTACAACCATTGTAAATAATATTTTTAAATGTGCTATTTGCAGATATAGGACATTGTTTGCCCTTTCCATTATTTATGTTGTGGGTGGTGACTGATTACAAGCCTGCAGTTCCTGGTTACTCCTCTGATAGTATTTGAATGGCTCCATTCTGTGCACAGGTATTATATATTAACAGAATAAAATAAAGATGGATACTTGCCCATCAATATTTGTCACACTAAAGTCTGAGTACTAATGTGATATTCCCCAAAGGAATTCTGGCCCTCAGTCTTCATAGTGGTACAAAGCAATAGCTTTTCATCAATGAGGGCAATTCATAGAATTGTAGGATTGGAAGGGACCTCGAGAGGTCTTCTAGTCCAGTCCCCTCGTGGCAGGACTAAGTATTATCTAGACCATACCTGACAGGTGTTTGTCTAACCTGCTCGTAAAAATCTCCAATGATGGAGATTCCACAACCTCCCTGGGCAATTTATTCCAGTACTTGACCATGCTGACAGTTACGAAGTTTTTCCTAATGTCCAACCTAATCTTCCCTTGCTGCAATTTAAGCACATTGCTTCTTGTCCTATCCTCAGAGTTTAAGGAAAATAATTTTTCTCCCTCCTCTTTGTAACAATCTTTTAAGTTCTTGAAAACTGTTATCATGTCACCTCACAGTCTTCTCTTCTCCGGAATAAACAATCAATTGTCCCTCATAGTCATGTTTTCTGGACCTTTAATCATTTTTGTTGCTCTTCTCCGGACTTTCTCCACTTTGTCCACATCGGTCCTGAAATGTGGCACCCAGAACTGGACACAATACTCCAGTTGAGGCCTAATCAGACAAGAATTACTTGTCGTGGCTTGCTTACACCACTCCTGCTAATAAATCCCAGAATGACGTTTGCTTTTATTGCAGCAGCAGCAGCAGCAGTGTTACACTGATTCATATTTAGCTTGTAATTCGCTATGATGCCCAGATCCCTTTCTGCAATACTCCTTCCTAGGCAGTCATTTCCCATTTTGTATGTGTGCAACTGATTGTTCCTTCCTACGTGGAGAACTTTGCATTTGTCCTTATTGAATTTCATCCTGTTTACTTCAGACCATTTCAAGATCATTTTGAATTTTAATCCTATCCTCCAAAGCACTTGCAACCCCTCAGAGCTTGTTTCATTCACTCTGAGACCAATTTTTCAGTTTTTCATTTTGGCCACTGAACCAAAAAATGAATTATTCACCCAGCCCTACTCACAACACAACTTGTGAGCCTCATCCTCTTTTCTCTACTAACCTTAACCTTCCACTTAGTTTAGAGTGACAGTTATGTGTGAGAAATTACCCCTCACAGTATGAACCTCTGCCTCTAATAGTAAAAAATAAAAAATAATAATAATAAAAAAATCCTGTGCAGCCTACTAAAGTATCTTGAGACAGTAGATATCTCAGTGAAACTATGGAGAATGGTGTGGATTCTTCCACAATGACAAGAAATAATAGGGTCATAAAAAAGTGTGAATCTGTGATGCACATAAACTAGTTATTTTCTTAATTCAATATTTCTCAATAATTATGCTTATTAAAAGCAATGTGATAAAGTGGTCTGAGCACAAGACGCTTTACATAGGGAACTCCTGACTTCTAATGTCAATTGAACAGGTCTGGCAAGCAGTGATTAAGTGAGAGGTCACTGTCTCAAGAGTCTTGAAGTCAAACTGGTATAACTTGGTTTTTAACAACTCAGTCAATAGAAAACAAATTTCCCGCAGTCCAAGCATTAAAGTTAGGGTTAGTGTATGTACTGCTGTGGAAGGTGTCATCATTTATGTTGAGCATGGTGATTTTCATATCCCAGAAGCTGTTAAACTGATTTTTTTGTTCAAATGGGAGGTATAGTTCTTCTGAAACACTTACCTCTAACACATTTTGAAAAGTTCTCTTGCTTACAAATTCTCCTTTGAGAAGTGACAGAAGTGTAAAGTAGGTTAGAGATAATGCTTGCAGGAGGAGAGCTCTGCTTTCTGAGATTTTCTGGAGCTCATAAAAAGGGTGTGGTGGCAGAGTCTACCTGTGTGAAATAGGGGAGTAGTTGGTGGAGAGGGCATGAAGGAGATGGGAATGCTTTTATTCACCTGGAAAGCTTTAACCATTTTGCCTTTCCCTGTCCACCTCTATCACCTCCACACATACAACTCCTTTCATGCTCCCTCTATGCTCCTCTTCCTGTCTACTCTCCCCTTCCCCAAATACCAAAATGTCACTTTTCCTCAGCCAGCCAAACTAAGTGTGGGAATTTCTAGGCCAAACTATTTGGGAGATGACACACAAGATGTTAAATTTGTTGAATAAACTACAGCTAATTTATTTTTCCAAAGCCAATGTGTCACAGTTTAGATCAATTGCACCAGTATTTCCCCCTCCGTGATCCTGCCAGGGGACCCATTCTAAGATTTATGGCTCTCCAGCCATCATTTCTGCTCGGCAGAGATGTGCATCTCTCTCCCTCCGGACCAGGGTATTTCCAGGCTGCACAGTTCCCTGCCTACACTGTGAATTATCCAGCAAGTCAAACTGCTTAAGCCAGCCTGCTTAGCCTTCTCCTCAAAGGCTATAAACAATGTAATTGCCCACAATTAAGTTTGCACACTGCTCTGTCTAAGCAAGCATATTTATTTTTAAAGTAAAAACAATAGAAGAACCTACACACATGCTAATAAGCTTAGCAGAGGTTACCCCAACTCCACCAATGGGTCTGGCAGGTGAACAATCCTTCAGATCCCTCACAGAGGATTTTCTGTGGTTACAAATTTATAAGACCTTTTGCTCAGAAAAAGAACACTGATAGAAAGGTTTAGTCCCTCCTTTATACAGCTTGGACCTTTTGATCTGGGAACAGGTAATTCATAAAAAATGGCTTTCTTAGGGCAGAAGGTTGGGTCAAGAAGTCGAAATTGGCATTCCCTTCCTCTCAAGTATTTCCTTGGTATTCCACTCAATCAAATGTTTATTCTTGTCTGGCCCATTGTTTAAAATAGTCCTTTGATGCTCATAACACTTCCCAGGGTTTACATTAGTTATGTCTTCCCTGCTAAAAAAGCCACAATAATACGAAACTTTTGCCCTTTTAATACAATGAACTCCAAAGAAATCTTCTCTCACCTGGAGGTAGGAAATCAAAAGCAAGTCAAATCACTCAAAAAGTCAACAAAAGGTCAACACCTATGTTGGACGCTTTGCACAACTTTTTTTATAGAGGCCCCTCTATCCCATTGTTGCATTTTGCAACTCCCAGTTCTCATCCCCAGACCTGACACAAACTTGAAGATTTTCTGGGTCTTGATTGTCCTTAAATGTTTTTGGGGATTGAAGGCAGAAGATATTGAAGCAATAAAAAAAAATGTTACTAACTTATAATAAACTTACTTTGTCTTAGTAAAAATTGAGAATAAACTTGGATGAAGTTTCTTGTGGACCTATTTCCCTCTCTTCCGCACACTTTCATTAGACTATGTAAGTTTGTAGTTATGAAAATTTGATACTTTTTCTTTTGTGAACTACACTTTTAAACTTCCAAGAGTTCTTGTGTGCACAATTTAGCAACCATTTTTGTTCTCCAAATAGATACAGCCTGTTACAAGGAGACTCATACACTGTACTCTTATAACCCACTGGTGAGTGCCAGTACCTGGGGATTGAAGCAGGGACCCTACAGCGCTAAAAGCATTAACTGCTACAGCATGAACTAAAGAGTAACTGGGCCTTTAACAACTCTTATCCTCTGTGGATCAACACAGAGGGGAAACTTGTAACACATTCTTGTTCATTCTTGTTTTCTTTATTCTAAAATAAGTCATTTTAGGCTGTCAGTTCAAGGTTTGCTCTTTCTACATAGAAACAGATTCTGTCTGAAAAACAGAGGGTCAGATCCATAGCTGGTATAAATTGGTGTAGCTCCATGCAATGGAGCTTTGTATGGAGCTACGCTCCTTTGTATGGGCTGCACTGATTTACACTAGCTGAGGATCTGCCCCAGAGAGAGGAAGGGGAGGGACAGAGTACTATTGTGCTAAGGCCACTCACTTTAATGTGAGCCATGGTTGAAAGGTCCCAGAGGCAAATGCCCTAGTAGCAATTCCCACATGCCCAGCATCTACCTGCAAGAGAAAAACAGAAAGGAATGTTATAATGAATAGCATCCAGATGTTTAGAAATACTAGGCTAAATTATCTGCCCCCCAGAACAACCCTAAATCTCAGGCTTATTAGCAAGTGAGCACCTGCAACCACCTGTCCTTCCTGTTTCTTGTTCAACCAGTAAAATGCTTGTGGGGTCATTGCCACATGTGACACAAGTATTGGGGACCAGAGGGACCTGTTCCTTGATGAGCTCTGACCTGAATAATACTCATCTGAATTCTGGGAGGGGAAACTCAAGAATGAGGGAAAAAATGTTAGTGCAGCCAGAAGAGAGAGAGAGAGAACACAAAAGATAAAATGCCATACAGTCACATGAACCAACAACAAACAGACTTATCTCTTGCAGGTGGGGCAGTGTTCCTCATGAGAGATGCCAGAGATAAGAGATTTGCAGTGTTGCTGTAGACATGTTGGTCCCAGGATATTAGGGAGACAAGGTGGTGAGATAATATCTTGGATTGAACCAACTTCTGTTGGTGAAAAAGACAAGCTTTTAGAGCTTACAGAGAGCTCTTCTTCAAGTCTGGGAAAGATACTCACAGGGATGGTGCAAGGAAGTTTCGATCCCTCAGCGAAACTTCCACCACGCGCCCCCCCCCAGCCCTGCGGCAGCTCCCTGCCCTCCCCCCGCCCTGAGGCGCCCCCCCCCCCCCCCACGGCAGCTCCTCCCCCCTCCAGGGAGCTGTGCGGCAGCTCCCCACCCCAGCTCACCTCTGCTCCGCCTCCTCCCCAAGCACGCAGCCCCCGCTCTAATTCTCGTCCCCTCCCAGGCTTGCGGCGCCAAACAGCTGATTGGCACCACAAGCCTGGGAGGCGGGAGAAGTGGAGCAGCGACGGCGTGCTCGGGGAGGGGGCATAACAGAGGTGAGCTGGGGTGGGGAGCCCTGTGGCAGCTCCCCCCACACCCTGAGGCACCCCCCACCTGCAGCAGCTCCCCACCCCCCCATCCTGGGGAGCTGTGCGGCAGCTCCCCACCCCAGCTCACCTCTGCTCTGCCTCCTCCCCGAGCACACTGCCCCCGCTCTAATTCTCTTCCTCTCCCAGACTTGTGGCGCCAAACAGCTGATTGATGCCGCAAGCCTGGGAGCCAGAAGAAGTGGAGTGGCCGCTGCATTGGGAGAGGGAGTCTGAGCCGCACATGTCAGCACGCACCACTGGCAGCCCAGCCCAGGAACGCTGTAAAAAAAAAATTGGGGGCACCGCTTTTTGGCGTCCTCAAATCTTGGCACCCTAGGCAACCGCCTAGTTTGCCTTAATGATAGCACCGGCCCTGGGTACTCAGTGTCACAGCTTAATACAAGGTGGAACCAGGGCCAGCTCCAGGTTTTCTGCTGCCACAAGCGGTGGGGAAAAAAAAAAAAAGCCGATCGGCGGCACTTCGGCGGCAGCTCAATCGCACCACTCCATTCTTCGGCGGCAGTTTGGCGGCGGGTCCTTCACTCCCTCTCTTCCTCTTCAGCGGCAGCTCAAAGAGGAAGAGAGGGACTGAGGGACCCGCTGCCGAATTCCTGCCGAAGACCCGGACTGGCTGCCCCAATAGCGGACGGAGTGCCGCCCCTTTGTATTAGCCGCCCCAAGCACCTGCTTCCTTAGCTGGTGCCTGGAGCCGGCCCTGGGTGGAACAGATTGTAAGGAGTTATGTTGTAAGATACCATTGAAGTGGGCAGTTAACTCTTTTGCAAGTGTAGGACAAAGGAGGGTTAGTGGGCGATAGATTGTTGCAAGGAGCCACAAATCAGTGTCTTCATTGAATCCATATTTTTTAGGGTCTAACGAAGTTATGAATGTAAGGCTATGTCTCCACTACAACCTATGTCAGCATAACTTATGTAACTCAGGGGTGTAAATAAACCACCCCCCTGAGCGATATAAGTTCCACTGACATAAGCGCTCATGTGCACAGCGCTATGTCTGCGGGAAAGCTTCTGCTGCTTGCAGAGGTGGTTTTATTATGCCGACGGGAGAGCTCTCTCCTGTCAGCATAACACGTCTTCACCAGACATGCTGTAGCAGTAGTGCAGCTACACTACAGACATGGCCTAAGACAGGCTCATCTCTTGAAGGTTTTGTACAGATTTCCTTTGAGGATAAGGACTGAGAGGTCAGCTATGGAGTGATTGTTTTTGAAAAGCAGAGACAGCCAGGAGAGTGCCATTGTTATTGGCTTCTGCCCTGGCACGTGAGCCAGCGTGAGGGCATTGAAGGCTGCTATCAAATCCCCCCTCAGTCTTCTCTTCTGCAGACTAAATAACCCCAGTTCCCTCAGCCTCTCCTCATAAGTCATGTGTCCCAGCCCCCTAATCATTTTCGTTGCCCTCTGCTGGACTCTCTCCAGTTTGTCCACATTCCTTCTGTAGTGGGGGGACCAAAACTGGATGTAATACTCCAGGTGTGACCTCACCAGTGCCGAATAGAGGGGAATAATCACTTCCCTTGATCTGCTGGCAATGCTCCTACTAATACAGCCCAATATGCTGTTGGTCTTCTTGGCCAACATCCATAAGGGACTCTTGGCTATGAAGGAAAGAGCACCATCTAGTGGCAAAAAATCAGGGCACATATTGGGTCAGGAGAAAACCAAGATTTCAATAAACTGCAAAAGGGCAATACTTAAAAATCTTTTTGCTCTTTGATTTTAATTGGAAAATGTGTTGGCAACACACCATCAAAGTATTAAGGGGGAAATGCTGCCCTCAGTCTACACATTTCTGTAACATGGAATAAATTGGTTTGAGATCTTCAATGGCTTTGTACTGAGAATATGATCTGCTGGAAATAAATAATCAATAACATGTGATCATGATGAGATCTGCCTGGCCCCCATGTCTAAAACCGAGGAGTCTCTTTTTCCACCACTTTTGTAACAGGGCCTGGGTACAGTCTGTCTATGGCCTCTGCTGCCAAAACCATAAGCTCTTTGTATGTCCCAGTATGAAAAAAGGCAGATCTCCTATTAATGTAATGAGGTAAATTATTACATATTAATTTAATAATTCCTTATTAATTATTCCCATATTAACTTAATGAGATAAATTAAAGGCGGAATAATTTACCATCTTTGATGGCAGAGTCTCCTCTTGTGCCAGCCCATGACATTGGAATACTCCTGTCTTTCAGTACACACCAACACATATTTATGTCATCTTTCCAGGGACAGCACAAAAAATGTCCGTTTTCCTTTTTAATCTTATGCGAGTGATGCTTTATGTATTGACTGTTTGGCAGGGATTATTGAGGGTTTCTCGTTCATCTGTGCTAGGATTTATTGGGCTATATTTAATTTGTCTCCTTACGTTTGTTAGACAGTTAGAGGCCTTTGGAGATGGGTTCCCCATTGTGGAAATCCCTACAGGACAAACTTCACTTGGGATATTTGTATGAGGGAAGTATGAAATTCTTGGTAGTGGGGTAGTAACTTTATTTCAAGGATCATCCAAGGCTAAGAATATTAGGAGGTAACTTTAACCAGGGATATTCTTAGGGTCAACCTCTATCCTTGGGTGTGCATTTGGAGCTCTGATGGTTCAGTGAAGTCAACAAAAACCTCATGTAAGCAAAATTTAACTCTCCAGAATATTGGGTTTCAGTTGGGGATTTTCTTATTGGAGGGATGGGAGAAATTACTTTAGCATAGGGCAGTGGTTCTCAACCTTTTCCATGAACTACTCCACCCGCTAGCCCCCTATTGCTTAATGGGAATGCTTCCCATATCAAATATCCCTGTCCCTCCCCCAAACCACTAAAAGACAAATTGTAACAAGTTTCTTGAATTTATAATGTTCCTTGAAATATTTCATATCGTGTTCCAAACAGCATAAAAGTCTTTAGTTAGGTAAAAACAACCTATTATTGTATTGTCATTCATCTCAGCTGTGATAGCTCTGTTTTGCTGGGTATATGTATGTGGGTGAAGCAAAAGACTGCATTGCTACTGCAAGACTTTAATAAGTTCTTTATCATACTACTCTTTATTTAGAAGCTGACACAGTTTAATCCAATCTACCTTAGTTATGAGCACTGTCACCGCTGTATCAATGAGCAGGTCTTCAGAAGTGTGTTTGTTTGGAGGTTGGCATTGTACTGTAAGAAGATAACACTGCATTCAGAAAAGTGCTATATAAGAGCAAGGCTCCATTGGTAATATCTTATTTATGCCTTCTTTGTATTCAAAATTGCAACTGTTTTATTTTAAATTGACTTAAAAACTGATTTAGTTAAACTGGTGCAATCTGTGTATTCACTCTATTCAATTTAAGTATCACTTGTGTTAATTTAACTCATGAGTTAAGCTAAATTGATGCAAGTTTAAATAGAATAAAGAGTGTTTAAACATAATTTTGCACCAATTTAATGAAACTATTTTAAAATCACAACTTTAATTAAACTGGTAAAAACCTTCATTTAAAAAGTATTTTTAACATCATCTTTTTACTTGTGGTTTCTGACAGGATGGCTCTTGCAGGTCTGCCACGGATGTGTACATGCACATCTTAGTGAGAGTCGAACGTGGCATTCAAAAACTGTGTCCTTATCCTGTCAAATATTTTCATTGTAAAAGCAGAGGAAAAGCAAGAATGTCTGACAAGATTGATTTCCCAGGAGACAATTTTTTTTGTTTGCTTTGGTAACTAACTATAATGGTCAAATGCATTTTTTGGTGGTCTATACAAACAAGAAACATGGAGTTAATCATAGAATCATAGAATCATAGAATATCAGGGTTGGAAGGGACCTCAAGAGGTCATCTAGTCCAACCCCCTGCTCAAAGCAGGACCAATTCCCAACTAAATCATCCCAGCCAGGGCTTTGTCAAGCCGGGCCTTAAAAACCTCCAAGGAAGGAGACTCCACCACCTCCCTAGGTAACGCATTCCAGTGTTTTACCACCCTCCTAGTGAAATAGTTTTTCCTAATATCCAACCTGGACCTCCCCCACTGCAACTTGAGACCATTGCTCCTTGTTCTGTCATCTGCCACCACTGAGAACAGCCGAGCGCCATCCTCTTTGGAACCCCCCTTCAGGTAGTTGAAGGCTGCTATCAAATCCCCCCTCATTCTTCTCTTCTGGAGACTAAACAATCCCAGTTCCCTCAGCCTCTCCTCATAAGTCATGTGCTCCAGACCCCTAATCATTTTTGTTGCCCTCCATTGGACTCTTTCCAATCTTTCCACATCCTTCTTGTAGTGTGGGGCCCAAAACTGGACACAGTATTCCAGATGAGGCCTCACCAATGTCGAATAAAGGGGAACGATCACGTTCCTCGATCTGCTGGCAATGCCCATACTTATACAGCCCAAAATGCCGTTCGCCTTCTTGGTAACAAGAGCACACTGTTGACTCATATCCAGCTTCTCGTCCACTGTGACCCCTAGGTCCTTTTCTGCAGAACTGCTACCTAGCCATTCGGTCCCTAGTCTGTAGCAGTGCATTGGATTCTTCCGTCCTAAGTGCAGGACTCTGCACTTGTCCTTGTTGAACCTCATCAGGTTTTTTTTGGCCCAATCCTCTAATTTGTCTAGGTCCCTCTGTATCCGATCCCTACCCTCTAGTGTATCTACCACGCCTCCTAGTTTAGTGTCATCTGCAAACTTGCTGAGAGTGCAGTCCACACCATCCTCCAGATCATTAATAAAGATATTAAACAAAACCGGCCCCAGGACCGACCCTTGGGGCACTCCGCTTGAAACCGGCTGCCAACTAGACATGGAGCCATTGATCACTACCCGTTGAGCCCGACGATCTAGCCAGCTTTCTATCCACCTTACAGTCCATTCATCCAGCCCATACTTCTTTAACTTGTCAGCAAGAATACTGTGGGAGACGGTATCAAAAGCTTTGATTATCAATGTTAACTTTGAATACAACAGTACCAGTTGACAAAGAACAAACTCCATGCAGCTATTTCCTCCTTCTACTTCTATTTGTGTTAACTGATGTCACACTGGAGAGAGAGCCAAGTGGTGTGATCAGAACATCTCTGAGACCTGTATTTCTCTCTTCTCTGTGTGTATAAAAGATCACAAAGGTTTAGAAATCTAGAGCAAGACCCCTGAGTGGCTTTTCCATTAACTTGCTATGTCATCTTGGGCAAGTCACTTAAGCTTATTTTAGCCTCAGTTTACCCACCTATACAAGAGGGTTGATCATCTTTCTTGACCTCCCAGGGATGATACGAAGCTGAGCTACTGGGTGTTGGGAGAGCAGGCTGAGATCCTTGGATGACAGGCACTATGTAAGAGTAGTGTAATACAAGATATTTTTCTAGTGTGGTTGTTCATAATGCCATTAATACACACACTGGCTAAGATGCTACTTTCTAAGTAGTATAACACTCCCATTAGATGTCAGTTGTCTCCACATGGATTGGTGACATACATTTTTCATTGTGATGTATATTCTTCTCTTCATACACATGCATAACTCATCAAGTTACATAAGAATGGCCATACTGGGTCAGACCAAAGGTCCACCTAGCCCAGTAGCCTGTCTTCGAACAGTGGCCAATGCCAGGTGCCCCAGAGGGAATGAACAGAGCAGGTAATCATCAAGTGATCCATTCCCTGTTGCTCATTCCCAGCTTCTGGCAACAGAGGCTAGGGACACCATCCCAGCCCATCCTGGCTAATAGCCATTGAAGGACCTATCCTCCATGAATTTATCTAGTTCTTTTTTGAACCCTGTTATAGTCTTGGCTTTCAAACCTCCTCTGGCAAAGAGTTCCACAGGTTGACTGTGCGTTGTGTGAAGAAATACTTCCTTTTGTTTGTTTTAAACCTTTGGTGTCCCCTAGCTCTTGTGTTATGAGAAGGAGTAAATAACACTTCCTTATTTACTTTCTCCACACCGGTCATGATTTTATAGATCTCTATCATGTCCCCCCTTAGTCGTCTCTTTTCTAAGCTGAAGATACATAAGAGTACATACCTCAGCACCACCAGCCAGCAATGGAGAAACTGTAAATGCTAGACCTATCATTCCAAATCCATCTCTTCTGGCCTTAGAATCTATTGACTACACTGGAGTTACATCCAGGGTGAACTGGCTCCAGTCTGTTCTGTCAATACAGCTTATTCTACTGATGGCCACAGCATCTTTCATATGGTCAGTAGTCTGGTTTCTTTTCTTAACAGGAGGCCCTTTGTTTATCCATTTCCTTCCTCGCCCACGTGATGGGCTTGTCCCTCAAATAACAATACTTAGGTGCCCTGTGTTATTGCATTCAGTAGAGGCAGCAAATCCATTCAGTGCATTCTTGTTAATGATTGGATGGACATGATTAGATATCAATTAAATCTGTTTATAAAAACGTTCTCTCCTTCTCTCCACTTGATGGCAGTATTGCAAATAGGATACTTAGAAAGTGCATCACTGCAGCGCTGTGGTTGCACCCAGATACCTTATTTTAAGCATCTCAGAACTTAGTGATATTTTTGTCACACTTTGAAGCACTATAAAGTATAAAGAAAAGCTTATTTAGAACTAGGGACAGAGCAAAGAGATTTCATTACTGGTGTTTTACAATCTATAATTATAGGCTTTCCCCAGGATTGGCAACCTAGACAATCATCATTTATTGCTTAATTTATAAATAAATCTGATATGTTGATTTCCATTTTTGATGTCAGTCCTACATTTTTCTCCTCCTTCATGATCCAGCTGCTAATGTGTATTAAATCCCTTTTCAGGAAATGTTGTTGAGGATGGTAGTCTCGCAGACTGATAGAACTCCACACAGCTCCCTTGAGGAATGAATCAGAAAGCTTTTATTAATGAGCAGCACTTGAACTAAAATGTTAGTTAAAAATGGGGGGAGGACTAAATGTGAGTCACACAGTAAGCACATTGGTGCAAATGCACAATTAGAGCCTTAAGCCATCTCTGATAGCTGATGGTCACATTCTACCTATGTGCTGAAGGCCTCTTCACCCTTTGAGATACTTGGATGAAAGGCACTCATAAAGTTCAAAGTATGTATTCATATGAGGGCAGAGTTAATGTTATTGTTACGTGGAGGGAGATCTGTCTACCTGTGAGGCGGGTTGCTGCAAGTATATGGAAGACGTGAGAGAGGTAATATCTTTTATTGGACCAACTTCTCTTGGTGAAAAAGACAAGATATCATTAAAGTTAGCTGTGGGCACCTTAACTGAGATTTTCCTAACCCTTTTTTGTTTCAATTCCCACCTTTACCACTAACAATGTTGGAGGTTTTTTGTTTTTGATTTTCTCAACAACTAAAAAAATACTCTGAATTTCTATAGCACTTCTATCTGAGGTGCTATAGAACACGTAAACATGAATCAGTTAAGCTTCACATATGCCCTGGCAGGTAGGGAAACACCGAATTAATATCTTCATTTTACAGATGCAATCATGGGGTGCTCACCACCTCTAATGATCAGGTCATTGGCCAAGCTCACACAGTAAATCTGTGATAAAGCCAGAAATAAAACCTGTGTCTTGTATTTTGTGTCTCCATTTACACCCATACAAAGTACACCTATTTGAGAGGAAAATTCTGACTTGTTAGTACTTTACAGACCCTTTGCACAGGTGCACGACTCCACCAAGGCAAAGCAGAGGAGAATCGGGTGCTCTGACTTGCAGTCCTGTTCTTCAGTTCCTGGCATACTCCCAAGGCCTTTTTCTGCAGTGCTAGTGTCAGTGTTGAACCACTTATCTCCCACACTACACTGTGTATTTCAACCTCCAAAATTGACTAACGTGATTCTGCAGAAATCTCACTTCTGTAAATCTCTGCCCTGCAGTTTAGAAGCTTGTATTGAATGTCTGAACTGTTTTCTATCCCCAGTGGCTTGTGCTACATACTGTAAGAAACAGAGAGGGGAAACAATGATTATTTACTCAATAGAAAGGAACAGAACCAGTAGGGCAATAAATATGATTTTCATGCTTCCGAGAGAATATTGCAAAAACAATAGATGCTAGAAAATTAGGACTGTTGATTAACCACAGTTAACTCACACTAATAACAAAAAATTAATCACGATTAAAAAACTAATTGTGATTAATTGCACTGTTAAACAATAGAATACCAATTGAAATTTATTAAATATTTTTGGATGTTTTTCTACATTTTCAAATATATTGATTTCAATTACAGCACAGAATACAAAGTTTACAATGCTCACTTTATATTATATTTGATTACAATATTTGCACTGTAAAAATGATAAAATAAATTGTATTTTTAATTCACCTCATACAAGTATTGTTGTGCAATCTCTTTATCATGAAAGTGCAATTTACAAATGTAGATTTTTTTGTTACATAACTGCACTCAAAAACAAAACATTGTAAAACTTTAGAGCCTACAAGGCCACTCAGTCTTACTTCTTGTTCAGCCAATTGCTAAGACAAATAAGTTTGTTTAAATTTACAGGAGATAATGTTGCCCACTTCTTATTTACGTCACCAGAAAGTGAGAACAGGCGTTTGCATCGGACTTTTGTAGCCGCAGTGCAAGATATTTATGTGCCAGACATATTAAATATTCGTATGTCCCTTCATGCTTTGGCCACCATTCCAGAGGACATCTTTCCAGGCTGATAACGCTCGTTAAAAAAATAATGCATTAATTAATTTTGTGACTGAACTTCTTGGGGGAGAATTGTATGTTTCCATCTCTATTTTACCCACATTCTGCCATATAATTCATGTTATAGCAGTCTCGGATGATGACTCAGCACATATTGTTCGTTTTAAGAACACTTTCACTCCAGATTTGACAAAATGCAAAGACAATACCAATGTGAGATTTCTAAAGATGGCTACAGCACTCGACCCAAGGTTTCAGAATCTGAAGTGCCTTCCAAAATCTGAGAGGGATGAGGTGTGGAGAATGCTTTCAGAAGTCTTAAAAGAACACTCTGATGCAGAAACTACAGAACCTGAACCACCAAAAAAGAAAATCAACCTTCTGCTGGTGGCATCTGACTCTGATGATGAAAATAAAGATGCGTCTATCCGCACTGTTTTGGATTGTTATCGAGCAGAACCCGTCATCAGCATGGACATGTCCTCTGGAATGGTGGTTGAAGCATGAAGGGACATATGAATCTTCAGCGCATCTGGCATGTAAATATCTTGCGACACCGGCTACAACAGTGCCATGTGAACATCTATTCTCACTTTCAGGTGACATTGTGAACAAGAAGCGGGCAGCATTATCTCCTACAAATGTAAACAAACTTGTTTGTCTGAGTGATTGGCTGAAGTAGGACTGAGTAGACTTGTAGGCTCTAAAGTTTTACATTGTTTTATTTTTGAATGCAATTATTTTTTTGTACATAATTCTACATTTGTAAGTTCAACTTTCATGATAAAGAGATTGCACTACAGTACTTGTATTAGATGAATTGAAAAATATTATGTTTTTTTTTTACAGTGCAAATATTTGTAATAAAAAATAAATATAAAGTGAGCACTGGACACTTGGTATTCTCTGTTGTAACTGAAATCAATATATTTGAAAATGTAGAAAACATCAAACAATAATACAATACCATTTATTAAAATATTTTTGATCAGTGCAATTAATCACGTGATTAATCGTTATGAATTTTTTTAATTGCTTGACAGCCCTATAGAAAATAAAAGCTACTTGATAGTTTCCCTTTCAGTATGATCAACTTTTTTGTTGTTGGAAGTTCTTGCATTCATGGCAGTAGAACATCCCACCATTGATCAGCATTATTAGTGATGAGGGAGTGTTGTGAAACAAAATGTATACAAGAGGCAAACCAGTAAAAAATGTTTTTATGGTTGGGTGGAAAGAATAAAGCACTTATTAATTATAAACAAATTGGATCACTTCTGACAACCATAGGGTCTGCATCCTTTGCCCTTTCTGGCTACTCAGTAGCAAATAGCTCTGTTTCTAGCATGATTTTCATTTGCTTCCAGATGTTATCTTAGGATTTTTGTTTTCTTTTATTTCTAGTTCTATGTATATCTTTGGTCTGAGAGAAGGGTTAGAAACTGTTTCTAACTGTGGGTTAGAAAAATCAGGTCTATCTGGTTGCATAGACAGATCTAGTCAGATCACCCTAGATTTGAAGGATGAAATTCTTACTCCCAATTTATAATTCAGTGCTGTTATGGTTGCTGCATCCAGGGCCGGCTCCAGACACCAGACAACTAAGCACATGCTTGGGGCGGCACCTGGGTAAGGGGCGGCCAATCTTGGGGTGGTGGGGGGCAGTGCGGCGCGGGGCAGCATTCCACGGGGGGGGCGCTCCGGTGGCGCGGCGCTCGGCGGGGGGTGCTCCGGCGGCGCGGCATGCGGTGGGGGGGCCGCGCGGGGCGCGGCGTTGGGGGGGGTTCTGGCGGCGCAGCGCTCGGCGGGGGGGTTTCCGGCGGCGCAGCGCTCGGCGGGGCGGTGCTTTTTTTTTTTGCTGCTTGGGGCAGCAAAAAAGTTAGAGCCGGCCCTGGCTGCATCTCATCTGTTTTTGGATCAGTTTGACAAGAAGGTGCTGCAGAGTGTCTTTAACAGATGCAAGAATCTGCAGGCAAAACAATAGTATGGCCAGTCCTCACCTGCTTAGGTTTTTGAAAATGTAACATAGGTTACTTAGCTCCTATAAGTCTTAGAACAGGGTGGGTTACCCAGATGTCTCCTTAAACTTTTAGAGTTTAGTTGCACATAGACACATTCTCAACAATATCTTTGATCTTTTGTTAACCTTGCATGAATCATTTATTGGAGTAACAATTTGACAAGATGACATTAAAAACTTATAAAATAAATATCATACAAAATATTGTACTCTTAGCTCTAGTCTTCAAATGGACATGTCTAACAGCGCTGGTTATACAATAAGGGTCTGATCCAAATCTCATTGAAGTCATTGGAAGTCTTTCAATTGACTTTAGTGACCTTTGGATCAGATGCTAATAGTGGAGAACAGCTAGAGGAGAGACTAAAAGCACTGCTTTGGTAAACTTATTTTCAATCATAGTGAAAGAACTTGCCTTTGCATTAGGACTTTGGGGGATATTCTGAGTAACCAATGTCTTTTCCAACACCTCATTTACTATATAGGGATCAGTTTCCAAAGGGACCACAATCCAATCTCCTTAAAATTGCACCCTCAAGTTTTGGGTAAATACCTGATCCATTAAAGTCAATGGCAAAACACTGACTTCATTGTGGCTAGGATTTCACCCTCTCTATTTACCTGTTAGCAATGGTGCAACTTGCGTTTGTTAATGCAGCCTGCATTGTACAATGGAAAGCAAGGAGTTGGTCAACTACCCTACCTGATCTGCAGGCCATACTCTACTCCTCCCAGTTACATCAGCACAATTCCACTGACATCAAAGGAACTTCACCAGTGCAATTGAGAGGAACATTTTGCCAGGTGAGTGCAAATATGACTTGCACAAGCATTTATGAGGTTTTGTACTTGCAAAAATTTGGATATAAACTGAGGGTATAATTTTAGATGCTACTTTTGGAAATTTGGCCCAAGAATTTACACTGAGGGGAATCACAGATTGTCCCCCTCAGAATGCATAATCCTTGACCACTACAGAGAGGTTCTTACCCCCATAGAATAGAAAGCAGCCTCTGCAGCTGCAAAGCCCAGGAAACTCACAGAGCTTCTGTAGTCCCAACCAAATCCAATCAAAATTTTCCCTGTTGGGTAGGCCAGAGTCTGAGGGCCAGCTCTGGGCCCCACTCCATCTTCTTTGCATTACTGTGACGGCTCCCAGATGTCTCCAGGATAAGGAAACATAAATATGTCATAGTGCCACCTTTGCCACCCTCCTTGCGTCCTGCCCTGAGTGCACTGAAATGCATTACAAATTGCGTCTTTAAAATGTGATACAAAGGAGTGTGGGGGCAGATATGATCTGTTCAAATGATACCTGCTTCCACATATCATCTTATATTTCTGCTTTGCTTTTCTGGTTCAATATGCCAACAAAAATAGCTGAAAACAAAAAATGGTAATACAGATAAAATGATAATGCCAGCCAAGGAAATCACATGCAAGACAAAGAACGCCCTTCATGGTACATCCGTCTCAGCAGATCCACCCCTGATTGCAAATGCCCATGACTAATAGCGTAGGTTTGATAATGCTGAAATATGTGTTATTGATGTGCTGGAAAGGCATCAGTTTGGTAAAATATTTCCTATCTCAGTCTGCTGCTGGCAGCCAGCAAAAGCCTGTGAGAAAAAGAGGCAAGAACTTTACTGTTCCGGAATCCCCATGAAACTCTGAAATTTATCGTATTAATTGATACAGTTGTGAACAATCATAATTATTTATTTGATCAGATATAACCGCAACTGTATATATGTAAAATCTCATTGTCCTGCAGTGTTATACATTTTAAAGTATTATAGGTTCTTGTGATAAAAGCATGTATATGAACAGAAGGTATATGTGTATATATAATCTGAACATATTAGTGTCATTTAATGTCATCTATACATAGCTATACAAATTAATATTATCCAAGATGGCAGAACCTGTGGAAAGATTGGAAAACACACCAAGAAATCCTCCACACACATAAGTTTAAGAAGATACAAAGCTAAATTGAAGTCCTAGAAATCTCTCACATTGCATTGCTCTGAGCATTCAACACTAGAGCAGTTAGATATGAAACTGTATCAAACCTGTCAAGACCCAAATGCAGGCTGCAATGGGTGACAAAGATCTAAAATGAGGGGTGCACACAAATTATTCATGCAGGCATGTTTAAATGTTGTAGGATTCCTTCTTTTCACATAAATAATTATTTCTGTAACCTCAGTTTCATGTTACTTTATACCTGGTCTAAGTAACTTTTAACAATAAAAGTGAGAGGACACTACATTTGTGTAGAATGTAGGGACCTTTGAGACTCAAATGAGTGATGTACTCTTAGGAATATGGTAAATACTATACAGGATCAGACCCAAGGTCCACATAGTCCAGTATCCTATCTCTGACAGTGGCCAGTACCAGAGGAAAGTGTAAGAACTCTGCAATAGGCAGATGTGGAATAATCTGTCACCCACGTTAGATCTCATCCAGATCTCCAATCATTAGAGATCGGCTTAAGCCCTGAAATATAGGGTGCAATAGCCCTTTCACACAATTTGTTATTAATTTTGATGACTCTGGTTAGGCAGTTTATCCATATAAATGTTTATTCCCATTCATTCTCTAAGAGTTCTTTGTTTTTAATTGCCTTTCTCGCTTTTTCCTTTAATTTAGTGTCCTTTTTATTAATAACAAGCACCAACCTATGCTACTCACTCCATAAGTATGGCCTTAAAAGGCAATGCAGAGAGGAATTATTACTTCCCTAGTCTTGCATATGAAACTGCCAAGTAAACACCTCACTCTAGGATCTGCTATTTTTGCATCAGTATCACACTGGAAACTCATGTATAATTGGTTTTATATCTTGCAGATTTTTTCCCCCTCACTTCATCTGGTGGTAAAATAGGGAGATCATTAAAAGCCTGTCCTTCTGTTAAAAATGCTACACAAATAGCAGTCTCTTCTGAATATGGAGAAATTTGAAAATCTTTTTGTAATGTTTCATGATCTTCACTTTGGGCTCAAAAATGTAACCTGTGTTTTTATGGGTGAGAAATATTGATATGATATGCTCACTTGATTAGTCTAAGGCTATTAAAAGTCCAGCCACAGAAGTTGCTGAGTGACTTGTTAGCACCTGTGTTTCACAGTCACAGAAGGACTAGGATGTAAGTGAATGCCAGTGACAAAGTATTTATCATACTGGTTTAGTGAGATAATACAGAACAGTGTTTTATTACATGACAAAACGGAGGTGGAATTGGCACCAGAAATAACAGCTGTCAGTGTGAAGCCTCCCAGCAATCCTAAGAATGAGAGTCATGCCGTTCAATGTTTATATTTTTTAAAGAGCTTTTACTTTATGGTTTAAGAGAACATACCTATAAATTAAGAGAAAAGTATGTATTCAATATAAATACACCCCTCTCCTGCAAATGTGTTTGGTACTGACATTTCTGGAGAGCTCAAAACATGGGAGAGATGTGGGTTAGAATTAAAGTGAAAATCTGAATAACATTGAACTTGAGAAGCGTGGAGGAAAATAGTCTTTTGAGTAATATTCATGTCTGTGTATCCCAACACAGGGAAGAAAATGGGCTGTCAGATTCAGTAACAGTATCATGGGATGCATGTTCTCATAAGAGTTAGGCCACTCTTCTTACTGTGTTGTTCTCCATAAGGCACAGTGAGCTTGTGTGTAGCAACTACATTATTTTTATTTAACATGAAGTAATACAACTGTGAGAGACTACTGCAAAAGGCAGCCAGCACTGTCTGTTCTGCCCCCTGCGGTTCAGGACCCCATCTTCCAAAATGGAGGCTGGCCTTTGATCTCTGCAGCCATACCCTTGCACAACAAGTTACATCACATACCTACCTTCCCCTCACACAGT
Source organism: Chrysemys picta bellii (assembly GCF_011386835.1). NCBI lineage: Eukaryota > Metazoa > Chordata > Testudines > Emydidae > Chrysemys > Chrysemys picta. Next base: position 50,829,951 of record NC_088794.1, on the reverse strand, counting down.
GAGGAGCTTGAATGGTGCAGTGGCACTTCTCACCACAGGTGTATTTCACCCTCTGTGATCTTGGGCAAATCACCTTCTGTGTGTCTGTTTACCCATCTGTAAAATGGGTAAGACACCTCTCCTGTTAGGGGTGCTGTGAGAACTGCTTATTGTCCCACTTCTGGAAAATGTGTGAGGTTCAATTAAACCTGATGCTGCATTAATGGTACTGTTGGTACATGGACACCAAGTCACTCCTGCATAGGAGCAGGTTAAGGAGGAGACTATGCCTCTAAGTGCCTCCTTAACATGATGAGGCTCATGATTAAGTGCATGTCTCCTTAGATATACCCCTTCCCAAGACCTGCCTCTTTTTTAAAATCTGTGAACTTGCATGTCTGGCAGCAAGTGGACAAGAGCTTTGAGACCTGTTACTGCTCAGTGCCAGAGGATGATGTCTAGAACTTAGTTACCTGGGTCCATGCATAGCTCCCAACTGCACTCATGAACTCTGCTTCATGTAGCACACATGGACTTAAAGGATCAAGGCCTCTGTACAGTTTCTGAGGAAAAATGTTTCCCTTACAGGGGAGGAGCTTGGAGTCTCGTGAAGGGGGCAGTTAATGCTGACATGAAATCCTGTGGAGACACCAGATCTGTTTAGAACTCTATTTACATCTTTATGTGCCTAAATACCTTTGAAAATCTGGCCCTAATCCCCTTTATATAGCTCCTGTTCCTGGCATCTTGGGCCCCCTCAGATTCTGTATTATTATTGGCTCCCCTGGCTGTGCCTACATCTTTCTTCTGCCTCTACTCACCCCACTCCCCTTAGTGGGTGTAAAAGGCACACAGAGGGAATTAAAGTTAGTTTCAGAGAGAGATTTCCATGTGAAGTCCACTAGACCCACAGATATGTAGAGATCAGCTACTCCTTTGCTCAATGGTATGGATGCAAAATGGCTTCTGTGGGCTCCAAAGGAGGAGGGAATATGCCACTGAACTCCTGCCTCCCACAAGTTGTAGGGCCTTTCCACCATTTTTGCTGCCTTTTCTTCCCTCAATGGTCTGGAGCAGAGAAGAGCATGGGGCTTGTATTTGTTATGCTGATAAATCAGTCAGCAAGCTGCAGATCCAAATTTGCAGAGGTATTTCAAAGCTCCAAACCTGGAATATTTTTTTAAAATCACATGTGCTGGAGACAATTGCCATTTTCCCGGAAAAGAGACCATCCTCTTAGCTTCTGCTATAATCTTAAATTCAGCTACTAAAGTAAGGGACAAATCTGCAAATGTGCATGAAGGAGTAGTCAATAGGTGGACCCGGGGGCAAAACCGGACCACCAGATGCTTTTGAACAGACCCCGAAATCTTTTTCTTTACTTATCATATTGTTATTTTTTTGTTATTTTCTCTGGAGTCTGGACTTTGCTATAGCTTGACCAAGAAATCTGGACCTTGACAAAAAATAATTGACAACTCCCACGTGCATGGTTTTGTGTGTACTCAGAGCCTGATGTGCATGTGCTGCTTGGATATTTGCTCACACACATATACCTATGCTCACATGCAGCCCTGATTTGTGCATCCATGTCAGGCATGCAGAAATGCTGTTTTTAAGGTTTGGTTATGTTTTAGCCTTACAATCTCCATTACTGTCTGATATATCAGATCTATGCCCTATTTTACATGCATTTTAACAAATATTGTCTGAAGACAATGGAATAGAGCTCCTCAGGTACTGTAAATCAGCATAGTTCCATTGATTTCAGTGCAGCTATACCTATTTACACGATCAGAGGAACTGCTTCAAAGAGTTTTAATGGTCATCTAGAAGGATGCAATAATTTAAAAAAAATTAAAAGAAACCATTTTGCAGAGCAAAAAAATGTACAGAGAATCCACAAGTGATATAAATGATCTATTTTTGGAACCAAGCATCACTGAAGATCTGAAAAAGGTAACTGGTTAGAATTATTTCTAGGGAAGCTGTTCCTAGAGTTTGACATCGGCAGGCAATAACAACCAACAGTTAGCATTTGAAGTGACCATTATGCATCTTATTTGAGGATGGGGTTGTGTTCACAGAACTCTCAATTACAATGAGATTTTAGAGCTGTAGGCTCACTATTGTCTTTGAAATGTTTCACACATTACTGTGCACAGCCAACTATTTCTCATTACATTCTGTTTGTGCTTTTGTATCCCTCAAATTATTAATTTTTTGTGGTAAAGTAATGCCTAGAAGGCCCAGCCAAGATCTAGGCTCCATTGTGCTAGGTGCTGAACAGACACATAGTAAAAGATAGCCCCTAGCCTGAAGAGCTTGGATTCTAAATAAAGTAGGTTTCCTTATTCTATAAATGAGCATGAAATTTTGGAACCTTCCCACAGGGAAGTCATTGGAGGGGATTAAAAAGGAGACTTTACCGCAACTGATCCATCTGCATTGAAGCCCTGTGCCACCAAGTGGGTTCTTAACATCTAAAGCCAAGTCTCCAGGAATCTGGCTGTACAGTTCCCCAGGAGAAGACACATATGTGAATGTGTACATGCATTATGGCATGTGCAAGTAGGAAACGTGTTGTCAGGCCTTATGCAGCTATCCCCAGAATCTCCTTTAAAGGGGTTCTCCACTGCAGGGAGGACACTGGGCTGCATAGGCGCCTACTCCGTGGGTGCTCCGGGGCTGGAGCACCCACGGAGAAAAATTGGTGGGTGCTCTGCACCTACCGGCAGTTCCCCGCCCCAGCTCACCTCCGCTCCGCCTCCTCCCCTGAGTGCGCCGCCGCGTCCTGCTTCTCCCCCCCTCCCTCCCAGCACTTGCGCTGCGAAACAGCTGTTTTGTGCAGCAAGCCTGGGAGGGAGGGGGGAGGAGAAGGAACGCAGCGTGCTTGGGGGAGGAGGCGGGGCCGGGGCAGGGATTTGGAGAAGGGTCCAATAGGGGCAGGGAGGGGCGGAGTTAGGGCGGGGACTTTGGGGCAGGGGTGGAGTCAGGGCAGAGGCGCGAGCACCCACCGGCGCAGAAAAAAGTTGGCACCTGTGCTGGACTGTGGAAAATTAATGCAGCCATGGACTGTGTTACTTTTCTGACCTTCACTCTATACGGCTGGTAAGGGTATGACGTGCTCATGCTCCTCCTCCACATGGATCCCTGGGTCTGTGCTCTGGGGGCAGGGAGGGACACTGCCTCCAAGGGCAGAGAGGGTAACATTTGCACTTGTGGCCCATCATTATAGATGCATGAGAAAACATGGTCTATCCCGTAGGTGCCACCAGACTCCTTGTTGTTTTTGTGGATACACATTACACGGCTATCCCTCTGATACTGGGTCTATCCCTGAAGAGTATACCATACCAGGGCTTAGGCACTGACTCTGTGGGTACTCTGGGGCTGGAGCACCCATGGGGAAAAATTTGTGGGTGCTCTGCACCCACCAGCAGCCAAGCTCCCCTCACCCCTGCCCCACCTCACCTCCGCCTACCTCCCAGCGCTTCCCGCTGCCAAACAGCTGTTTGACGGCGCTTAGGACTTTCCACGAGGGAAGGGGGAGAAGCAGGGACGCAGCACACTCAGGGGAGGAGGCGGAGAAGAGGCAGGGCGGGGGGCTTGGAGGAGAGGGGTGGAATGGTGGCAGGGACTTTGGGGAAGTGGTAGAATGGGGGCACGGCGAGGGCGGTGCAGGAGCGGGGTCAGGGCAGGGGTGGGATCGAGCATCCACCGGGAACAGTGGAAGTCAGCGCCAATGTACCAGGGCTTTGTAGTGGCAGGACGAGGCCCCAAGTTTCACAATGCACAGACAAAGGAAGGAGACGAAAGGCAGCAACATCAAATCATGCAATGTGGATTACATAGGTGTGGCATGCTTGTTGGTTCTAATATTTGGGTGTATGTATTACACACACACACACACACACATTGATTTTATATATTTCTTACATATTATAAAGTAGGCAATGGAGTAGAATTGGATGGTTGGTGGTGAAAAGAAGACCAAAAACAATGAGATATTAGAAGTGAAGTGCTTGGCATCCAGGAGAACAACAGTTCCTCAGATAGGGGTCAGCACAGAAAAATGCATGCAGACATGAGTGGGAAGTGACAGGATTCAGTCAGATAGATAATAGTACCTATCACTTAGTGCATTTGCAGGTATCAAAGTTCTTTACCCCGTTTTACAAATGTGGATGCTAAGGCACAGAGGAGTTAAGTGACTTGGTTAAGGCTGCACAGCAAATTAACGGCAGAGCCAAGAATACAACAGTTTCCTAACTCTTGGTTGATGCTCATACCCACTGGACCATAAGAATGGCCATATTGGGACAGACCAATGGTCCATCTAGCCCAGTATCCTGTCTTCTGACAGCGGCTAATGCCAGGTGCATCAGAAGGAATGAACAGTGTAGGAAAACACTGAGTGATTCATCCCTTGTTGCCCACTCCCAGCTTCTGGCAATCAGAGACGAGGGACACTCAGAGTATGGGGTTGCATCTCTGACCATCTTGGCTAATTGCCATTGATGGACCTATCCTCCATAAACTTATCCAGTTCTTTTTTTGAACCCTGGTATAGTTTTGGCCTTCACAACATCCTCTGGCAACGATGCTGTCCAAGGGAAACAGTTGGCAGAGTGCAGTGGAAAGCTGGGGTGTTGCAGAAAATAAGGGTATATGTATAGGGCATGATTCTCCACCGCCTGGCACCTTCTGTCATTGTTTACACCTGGTGCAAAGAGAGTGTAAAACTGATTCTGATTTGGTAGCATCTTATACGCACTTTACACAGGTGTAAAACACAGTGCAAGATACAAGGCAGTGGAGAATCAGGCCCTTAGAAAAGAGTCTAGAATGTGAAGATGTCTACTTTGAATTTAACACAGATTGAGAGAGGAAGCCAGGGAAGGGATTTGAGCACAGGAGAATATGAGAAAAAAAAACTGGCCATCAAGAGAACTTTAGTTGAGTCATGTTGCATTGATTGGGAAGGGAAGAGATGAGAAGAAAGGAGGCCATATGAGAGGACGTTACAGTAATCCAAGCAAGACATAATGAGCTTCATAGTTTCAGAATAGTACAGTCAATCAGTTCACAAAAACTACATTAACAATTAGTACTAATTGGTTCCTTTGTTGACAGTCTTAGCTAAAAAACCAAGGACTGAATGAGCTATGGAGTCTAAACTAGCCTCTCACTTCTAGCTCAAAATAGAGATTGGGGTAGGAACATAGGAACACAGGGTCATAGTTGGGTGAATGGAGGTCCCTTTATACTTTTTTCAGACCTTTGATGAATATTTTTTCTAGGGAAGGAAAGGTCTTAGACGATATTAACTATGAGGAAAGAGATTAAAACAATTAATCAATCAGATTCAAAGGTCTACCCATAATTAACCTCAAAATCTCGGCTTATGAAATCAGTGACAAAAGTGCAAAATCAGTACCTGTGAATCCACAATTAATTGAGAGCTAAGGAAATTATCTGCAGCATGATACAGACGCTGAGAATACCTAAAGAAACACCAAATAAAAAGGATAATAATGAAACTATTTTACCTTTTGCATGGATAGGCTTTTTGTTTAATTTAATTTCTGGGCCAAATCATTCTGTAAATACAAGATAAAATATTTTATTGGCCATTGTTATAAATGAAGTAATACCTGTATAAAAAGAAAGAACTATATATTTTAAGATTGTAAACTCTTTGGGGGCAGGAATCATCTTTTCATGATGTGTATGACCCCTAGCACAATGGTGTTTGAATCTTTGTAGGCTCTACTGTACTACCAAAAAATAATATTTAAAAATACTGTAATGTTTATTTAAATAAATAAATACTAAAATACTGTAATGTTTATTTCAGGGAGAGTTGCTTTAGAACACAATAGAAAACTACAGTGCATAAATACTTATTTTGTTGCGTATTCCTGAATGCTGACAACGCAGAGCCTTTCAAACATTTCTTTTTCATTCCTTAGAGCTTTATAAATCTTGTAGCCTGCAAATCTTTGGAACAAGCTTATGAGCACATGATCTTCAGAAAGCACAAGTTAGTTCTCAATTGAGAGCTCTCTCTCTTTTACCTTCCTTTTTTTCTAGTGCACCGATCTGCAAAGTGATGAGTACACGCAATCTCTCAGTGACTTCAAAGCAATGGAGCTACTACACATTTTCACTACTGCAACCAAGAACGATTCTTCAGCACTACATATAGTTTTATTTAATATATGGTAGCTGAACAGAATTAGGAGTGTTGAACTCACTAGATTTCTCTTTAGTTGCAACCTACTCAAAACTGCAGATCACTTCTCCAGAGGTGAAAAGCTAATGTGTTGCTGCATGACATTTTATTTTTCCTTGTCTGTGAACATTCTCTCTATAAAGTCCTACATATAGCATGACTAACTGTGATATTCATTACTTTTCAATGTACTAATTTACACAAAATGTAAAGAAAACATAAGCAACAATGACTAGCAGTTCGGTGCTCTTTCTCTGTCTCTTAGAGCTTTCTGAAACCTAATTGATAACATTATAATAAGTGTTGAAAGAGAGATTAACTGCTGGCAGATGCACAGAGCATGGGAGCACTGGCATATATGTAGGAGATCAATTAGATTCCTCACACACAGGACCTCTTGACAGCTGTTAAAAAAACCACTCACCATGGATCACTGTACTAACATCGAAATGTATTTTAAAATCAGCCACGCTTGGTATCAATGTTACACATTCAGTGCCACATTCACAAAAATAAAGATGGCTCATACTGCACAAATGACTGAGGTCCATATCCGCCTCTCTCTTTTGTGGCACAGAAGGAAGCAAACAGATGGTGAATGTGCAAAAGAGATTTTAGGGAGGGGAAATCAGATATGCAGTATGGTTCACTATACTATGTAGCTGTCATGTGCTCCTCTGTGCATATGGAGAAGCAAGAGGTGAAGAGCCTATGATGTGAAGGGGACAGGGCAATGTTGTTGAGCAGAAATTGCCATGTAAATTAATGATGAGAACTCCTCCAGATTTTCCACATATTATCAGAGGAGGCAGTACTGCACAGGGGAAGTGGGAAGTAGCCAGTGGCAGGATAGCACAAGAACCTGAGCTGTGGCATGGGATGAACAGAAAGGAATGGGGTAGCAGTAACGGGACACATGGATGTCTGTAAACTGTATGAGTTAATCAAATTCGACCCATGGTTCTGTGAGTTCAACTGGCTGTGCCCTATGCTGATGTTGCAAGACCATGTGCCCTGCCATAAAGATGGGAGAGTGTGGTGGAGTCTCACACAAAATAATTTCTCCATATTTTCAGGTTAGTCTTCCTGTTACATGGGAGAGAGAAGTTATGGCCCTAAAGATGTTCTATTTCCACTAAAAAGATTTTTTCATGTTAACCCAGATTCACAATACATTTGAATACAAGATACTGATAGAAACAAGATTATGGATTTAAATCCTACATTCATACTTCTCTGGACATTCATGTAGAAAATGGGAAACTCTTTTCTTTGCTGATAAAAGGACTGATGATGTATTCACAAGTGGAATGTGAAAAGGACTTTACTCCCTAGAACAGAAATATCACATTCACAAGCAGTGTTGCAAGTGAGCTGGGATAGTCAGGATTCCTATACTAGATTGGTCCCTAATAAAACTGAGCATTTACCAAGAGTTACCACACCACAGCCTCTGAGACATTCAGATTAATGCCTTTCCTAATTGTAGGAAAATTCAGAAATAGCTGACACCATAAGTACCTGAAGCATGGCACATTCAGGAAAATTCAGTGTTTTATGTGCTTGGGTTGCATCACATTTTGCAGGATAAACACAGAACCTCAAATTAGAAGAATATTGGCAAGACAATGAAGAGGACAATATTCTGTTTTAGGATATGTTTAGACTAGGAAGATAGATGGTGTGTTGAAATGTTGAGGGCTATCCCTTAAAGTCAACATTGAAAAGCTAACATGTTTTAAAGGTGTTGAACCCTGTCTATATTAGAGGCTAAATGGTGTTTAAAAACATATTAATTAAACCCTATTAGCAAACCCATTTTGACATAACACTTATTTCTATAATCTATGCAGTGTTGTTATTTTTTAAGGCTACATCATAATTTATTATTTATTTGTGGCGGGACTCACTATGTTCTAGGCACTTTACAGACACTTCAGAAGGACAGTCCTGAGAATCTCACAGTCTACAGACAAACAAATAAAAAGAGGTCAGGGAAGGGGAATAACAATAGGTAATTTATGTACAGGTCAACTTGATTCATTATAGATAGCACAGTTGAAGTTGCTTTTCAAGAGGGACTTAAATGTGAACAGGATAGGGGTCTTATGGATGAGCTTGGACAGGTTGTACCATGCATGGGGAGGTTCATGGAAGAAGAGTTCATGGAGATAACTGTGAGAATCTGACAATCAGGGGGACAAGATTGGGAGGATTGGCTTCACAATATGTTGTCCTAGGAAGATCGCCTCCTAGTTCTTGACCAGGACTTTGGATCAACCAAAGAAGAGCCCACTTCCAAAGAATCCATTCCTGTTTCTACCATAGTTCCGTACATGCTGGGGCAGGACTTTGTGAGATTTAGTTAATGTTGTGTAGAAGCTCATATGGTCTGGACAGGTTCAATAAAGCTGATAGTTGCTTATTTTTATAACAAGCTCATTGTAAAGCAAGGAGTCAGACAGAATTCTTGAGATTTGGGTCCTGTGGTCAACTACCTGCTGCTAGGGCAGGACCCATAAAGGAAATGCCCCTTGGTTCCATGGTACCTCTACCTCAACTCCTCACACTACGTTGCAATACAGAATTGGAGGGAAGTAAGAAGAATGGCAATATCTGGGAGTTGTGCAACTCTAACCTGGCCAGCGTGCCTAGGAGACCAAAGTTTTGGTTGATTGGATCCTCTGCAGTCTTAATCCTCTAGTCCTACTGCATCATTTGAAGATCACAGTTGCATAGGAAATGGCACAGGTGTATTCTCTTGCTATTGGTGCTGCCTCCATTTTGAAATCATTACCTTCTTGTCCATAAAGCGTGGATACAAATAGTGAGACTTTAAATGGAAATCACTGTTAATTAGCAAATTGCAGATAAACAGTATGGTATCATCCAAATATAAGAATAAATTAAAAAGCATTAATGCAGAATAGCAGTTATCCTGGGGATTATCTCTCTCACTGAAACTGTAGCTGAAAGACTACAGTATTATGTTATTTTGCTCGTTTGATTTTAAATCTACATTCACCTCCCTTTCTCTGTCTTCCCACCGGATCATGCAGAAGAACTGGCCCCAGGCACAAGAGCTGCTTGGAGGGCTGCTAAAGCTCTTTAACCAGCACAGTGCTTCACATCTTTGGCCTCCCATGAACCAGAACATCCAGGTTTCTGGCTGCTCTTCACCACAGGCAGTACTTGTGGACTGCAAGGTGAACTCCAACAACCCCCACTCCAACCCATTCACTTTCCATTGACTGCAAATTCATAGATGCAGCCATCATTCAACTGACCTGCTTCATCTAGCATGTTTTTATTGACACTATTTGCTTTTGCCTACCTCACAATGCCACCTGTACTCATTCTCCTGATCCTTATATCAACTCTCCTTCCTCTTCTCCAATCAACCACACCATGCTATCTTCCTGTCCTTCCCTGCCATCCCTGGTACCTCTTCCATTCTTGCCCTTGGCCAACTTCCTGCTACTGTCCTTTTCTCATTGATACTTAAAAATAGCCTGTAAACAGTCCTAATTTGTATTAAACAGAAAAACCTAGTACTATTACAGAAGCCCCGTTAAGATCTGCACTAACTTGAATAATGTCAAAAATTTTCTTTTTACTGTAGAACTTGTTATTCTATCATTCCTCCCTCCTATTGTTTGTTAAACTCACTCATACATGTTGCCTTTAGTTAGACTGTAAACTCGTTAGGGAAGGGCCATGTGTCTGTACAGCACCTAGCACAATGGGGCCTTTAGTAAGCCAAATAATTATTTGCCAGATAATCAATTTTTTAATCTATATTTCTAGCTGAGAAACTGCAATCTTAGCACTTCCAAGGACTTTTCTTCATTGAAGGAAAGGTCTGACATGTTATCATTCATTTGTAAAATGAGCTGGTCATTCCCATGCTGTGTCATCAAGCTGTAGGGAATTTACTCAGAAATTATCAACTCATCTGCAAGGATTGCAAAAGTATGGAAGTCTCACCTTGAAATGTCTTTTGAACAGCAGGAATGGGAAAATATCTGATTGCCTGTATAAAACATCTAGACCTACCCCTATTCAATACTGTACTGTTCAGAGCCACGCAAGAATGCTTTATGCAGTATTAGCAACCCCCCTGTTAGGTCAAACTGATACTCTTGTGTATCTATGGTTTACCAGCCTCTCATTTTTGGGCCAAAATGATTGAAAATATTCAATTCAATTGCTTAAACATATCTTTGGAAATGTCTTAATTTATTGTAAATCAACAGGCTCTGCGGATTGTGCTGATATATATCTACTTACTGTAGTGCACATGATCTAGAAACACCATAGATGGATGGACGGATGGCAAGAAATGAGCTGTGACTGTCTGAACCCTAGCCTTTTACTGAGAAGTGGAAAAAATGGAATGCTAGGCAAGGGTGATGTATTTCAAACATTCACTTAGGGAAGATTTTCTCTGAAGAAATTGATAAACTAACAACCTTTCATAAAATCCGCAAGTTTAATCATCAAATAGACCCCAGACTATTAAGTGAAGGTACCAATCCAGGATTCTATGTAATGTTCTATAACAGTTACCTGTATCCCCAATCAGGGGCGTCTATTTGGTCATGTTAGGATATGAAGTCTATAGTTTTGTTTTTGAATCTATAGACCCTTTGACTAAGATTCAGTGTAATACAAGTGTCTCATCTAACACATATTCTGTTTGATGTCTATGCTCTGCAGATGTAGGAAGACAGACTTGAAGATCTAATAGGTCTTCTCATTCTCCATTTACAGTGATCTGAGCGTGTCTATGTTTAAACTTTCTGACACCTGGCATTGGAAACTAAGAGTATCAGCTGAGGCTGAATTTCCCTGGAATTCTTCCATCAGGATGCTGAAACTAGCTCTCTACTGAAGACTCTAGGGACTAATAATTATAAACATGCAAATCTCCCATGATCCACATGTAACCTGAAGAAACCACTAGAGACAGTGGCTATCCAAGTGGCGGCCTCTTATCTCTGCACTGCCATCTAGCCCCTGCAGCTTACTGACAGCTTGTCTCCTCTGCAAAGCGGTGCTGCCTGTTTCTTAACCTCTGAAACTCCCCTCAGGGAGGGTGTGTGTGTCACAGGACAGATGAGAACCTATATAAGTTACTATAGCATTTGTGTGATGTAAATTTCTATAGCTTTGTTTCATGCAGTTGCTAGAGGGAAATTATTCCATGAAGTATGGATGGCTGCCAGACTTACCCCTCCCAACACTTCAGAACCCTAACACAGCACCCAGGGACATGTTTCTGTGGGGTTTGAGGGCATGGTGGCATGCCATCCTGCCAACTCTCCTCCTCCACTCCATGTACCCTCAGGCCCAGATCTAAAGATTTCATCTCCCTTCTTGCTGAAGTCAAGGGGAGCACAGAACCCTCTATCTTCCTTGCCAGTCCTTGCACTCACATCACTACTAATCTGACTGGGTTCTGCTATAGATCTATGCACTGTTCTTGGGAGTTAGCATGTTTTGGGGAATTAGGCATTTTTCTTGACTTTGTCACTTTTAGTTTTTCTGCCTATCTGAGGGAATGATCCTACCTAAGTTATTCTCCAACAAATGTACCTATCTTTCCACCTGGACTTGAGTACTAAGGTAGTGGCTCTCAACCTTTCCAGATTACTGTACCCCTTTCAGGAGTCTGATTTGTCTTGAGTACTCCCAAGTTTCACCTCACTTAAAAATTATCTGCTTACAAAATCAGACATAAAAATACAAGTGTCACAGCACACTATTACTGAAAAAATGCTTACTTTCTCATTTTTGCTATATAATTATAAAATAAATCAATTGGAATATAAATATTGTACTTACATTTCAGTGTATAATATATAGAGCAGTATAAACAAGTCATTCTATGAAATTTTAGTTTATACTGACTTTGCTAGTGCTTTTTATGTAGCCTGTTGTAAAACTAGACAACTATCTAGATGAGTTGATATACCCCCTGGAAGATATCTGTGTACCCCCAGGGGTATGCATACTCCTGGTTGAGAACCACTGTACTAAGGTATATTTGTCAGTGCAATGGAAAGATTTAGTCTTTTGAGCATAAGGATACTTAAATAAAAATCACGTTACAGGTAACCTGACTTCTGATTTACTCTGGTGTAGCTAAGAGCAGAATTTGTCTCGTAGATCCTAATCAGAAGACAGACAGCAGGAAAACATTTAATCCTAGAACAAGAATGCTATTAGAAAAGGCAGCATATGCATTACAGTAAATGGCATTACATATTGATAAATACTGCATAGACTATAAAGACTGTAGATTTAGCTACAAGCAATAGCATTATGAGCAGTGATATGATTAATAGCTAGTGATACTGGAATAAAATGAGATTATGTGATAATGGGCTCTAGCTATTTTGGCCAGGGCAGCAATCTGATGTAACCTCACAGTGATGCCAAGACATTATATTTCAAAAATATGAAATATTTACCTACTCAAAATTCTATTACAAATGATTTAATTCACGTCTATTTCAGTCATTTGGTATAACAGGAATAATCTGACGTATGTTGATGAAGCTGAAGAATTGAAATGCAGAGCTCTTAGGGTGAAATTCACCCCTATGCAGGGGGCCAGCACAAGACACATGAACCACTCAAGTCTCACTTAGACACCAAATGGTGCATGGGCCTTGTGCTGGCCATCTGCACAAGGGTGAATTTCCCTTTTATTGAATAGCTACCATCTAACTGGCTCGGGGAATGTAATTGTTCTGTGCTTCAACCACTCCAAAAACCAGCTACTTCATTATATCTTCTCTTTGTAAAAGTCCTGAGTCTTTAATGATAAACTGATTTGTTGGCTAACATTAAGGGGCCAAATTCAAGCTAACTTTCAGATGCTTATCCAAGTCATGTTAAAGTCAATAGGAGTGTTTCCACTGATTTCAATGGCATTTGAATGAATGGCCCAAAGTGAGATAGCCAGCCAGGGTGCAACCCAGCCAAACCCCACACAGTTGACACTCCAGAGTTCCTCCTTGGCCCCAGCAGCAGGGCAGGCATTCCAGGGTGGGGTCTTCCTGACCTCTTACACATACATACCCCTCTGGAATTATTTGTGCTCCTAGCATGTGTAATCTATTTGGGTGGCTGTGCAGGGATTGTGTGTCCACTTCTAGGATGACAAAAAGAAAACAGGCCCCCATTAAAGCAACTTTTTACATTGTTAAATGTGAACCCCTGTCTGTGCTAAAAGTATTTAAGGCTAGCATTTGACCTATGGATATTTTCAAATTTGGGATCAGACACCAAACTTCTGATTATCTGACACCAGGTCTGAGTACAATACCACCCTGAGATCTACAGAATAAAAATATTATAAATGCTTGGTATTAATTATGTATTATATTCAGCAGAGTAAATATATTAAATTTTCAGTTTGAGCAAGCTAATACTTCACTTTACTATCATTGTGTAGTAGTTTAAAGTATAGTAATTTACCCAAATTTTAAATTTTGAAATTACAATTAATTTTCTCCTACACAATTCTATAAACAACAAGACATTAGGTCTACAATTGATATCACAAAAGAAGTCATTTATGTGTGAGTGTGTGTATATATATATCTATATATATATTTGTATGTATACATTGATTTTGAAACTAAGTAAGTTTTTCTTATTGGTTCTGATACACAATGGCATTTCTGTTATTGATCAGTGAAGCATGTCTCTGTAAAGAATAAGATGTACCTCATCTTCATGACTTTCCTTAACAGCCATTGCAGCATTCCTCTGGGTATTTTGACCAAGCTTGAGATTCTTCTCATTAGAGAGAGATGAGGTAACCAGGGTTCCCCATTTAGGCTTCAAAACAGCCATGTAACGCTATATGAAACTCTATGCAACCAAGGTGTAGGGTGGCATGCAGAGAGCAGACTCATACATTCATGATCATATCATCAAAACATGGCATGTCCACTGTAGATCACTATCAAAAATGCCTAATCAAGGGTGACACTGTGGATGTGCTGTATGCAAGGCTAAAGTAGGTACCCTTTTAGTTACATCACATATTGGATTTAATCACTGCAAACTCTAGAAAGATTTTGGATTACTGAGTAGTGAGTACTATCAAGATAATCTATGTGAGGTAGTTTGCTTAAAGCAGATTGAGAGCCAAGATTCTTGGATTCTCTTCTCCTCTGACTTGATTCTGAGTAACCTCAGCACTTAGCCTCTCTTTGCCTAAATTTCCCTAGTATATAGACAACACTGTAACACTTACCTACTTCTCAGGGGAACTGGGGAAATTCATGCATTTGTACACCACTTTGAGATCCTTAGATGAAAGGTGCGATAAAATTGCAGGGAAACATTATTGCAAGCTATTATTTCTAAACTCAGATTTAGCAGTAGCTACTAATAAATGAATTGCATCATACTGTCATAGGCATTTGCGAAAAGCTGTATTAGCCTCATTCTGAGTTCGACATGAGGCCTTTCTCTTTTTCATCATTAACTGGAATCTGGCACTTGATTAAAGCTTCATCTACCTGCAATAACCCAAGAAACACCTAAAGATACATCACATTGCTTACATAAATTACCAAACATGCGGCTGAGGCATTTGAAAAGCCACAAATCTTGTCAATCAAATGAAGATCTAAAGAATTTACTGTCACTTTGGATCCAGATTGTGTCAAGACAGAAACATTCCTGAGACACATTTAGAAAGGTTGCCTCACCACAGTCATCCAGTGTGTCATCATTTACCCTCCTCCTTCCACACAAAAAAATCTACAAAATATCCTTCTAGCTGCGGTGATGATTAGAATGCGTTTAATGTGGGAGCTCCCACTGCGTGTGTGTGTAAACATAAACAATAAGCCAAAAGCCTAATATCATAACTCAGATGAAAATAATGTAATTTAAGACTTTAACTTTAATTAGAGTTTTAATGCATTAGGAAGCTACTGGGATGTACTTTTATGGGGATGCATATTTAATTTGTGATAATTTATTCATGTCACTTAGGGGTCCATCCTACAAGGCTCTAGCCTTGATCCAGCAAAGCACTTAAGCATGAATATGCATGAATTCTCAGCTGAATATAACCCCATTCTCTGCCAAACTGAATATAATTCAGGAAGGATGTTTGTGTATGAAAGTCTGCATTTTAAGAATGACACTGTCCTCTGCTTCCCTCTGAAAAAATTATCTTGCAGATAATATGGTTTATTTTCCCGCTTGGAGCCTGATTACATTGTGGCACAAACACAAGGCAAGGTGGCATTCCTCCTGCAAATGTAAGAGTACAAAGTTTCTTCATGCTGACTTGCTTAAAGTATCTGTACAATCAGAGCGTGAAGGTCAGAGAAGGGTATGCCTGATCAAGCTCTTCAAAAGGTTGTAGTCAGCTCTTCCCTCACACAGTGTGACTCCAGCATCTTCAGTCCCGAGGGCTATGTCTACACTACCACAGTAAGTTGACCTAAGTTACAAAACTCCAGCTACGTGAATAACATAGTTGGAGTCGACACAGCTTAGGTCGACGTACTGAGGTGTCTACACTGCGCTGGGTTGACGGGAGACTTACCTTATTCTTCTCGTTCGGGGTGAAGTACCAGGGTCGACCAGACTAAATCTGCCGTCGATTTAGTGGGTCTTCACTAGACCCACTAAATCGACCCCCGGTGCATCCATTGCCGGACTGTTGATCTGGCGGTAGTGTAGACATAGCCTCAGTCTCCCAGCCCTCTTCCTCTGGAGTGCCTTTTTGTTGTCTGATGCCTGTAGCTACAAAGCCTGAGATTATGGAGAAGTCATTATTCTAATACACTTTTGACTAGTTGTATATTGTTTCATTTCTAAGATCAATAATGGTAGATTCAGAACAGCAAACTTGTCTTCTGCAATGATTAAACAAGGCCTATGTTACAGTATCAGCCATGTACACCTCTATATGTTATTTCATAAACTTTAGCAGACATTTTACATTTTAAAAACATTGAAAACAAGTCAGAAAAATCAATTATATCCTCTCAAGGAGGATAATCTCTGAATTTTTTCACCTAATCATAATGATTTGTTACCAAGTTTTCACAGAATCAACTTGTTACTCATATGTGCACTATGCAAAAGAATATCACCACCTAGTTTAAAGTCCTTATTAAAGACTTTCAGAAGTAAATTATGGTGGATGTGATTTTTCACCAAATTATATGCAATGGTAACAGGACAAAGCATTTGTGCACTCAGCAACATTTCTTCTGAAGGAGAGGGCAGAACTGTTGCCTAATCGTTATAATAGGAAATTAGAAAACAGGGCCCCTGAGCTCTGTTCACAGCTTTGGTATTGACTGTCTTGGAAGAGTCACAAACCTCTTTGTCACTCAGTTTATCCATACATAAAATGGGGATAACATTTGTATCTTTCTCACGGTGGTGTGATGCTTCTCTTGTTCAGGCTTATGAAGTAGTTTGAAATTCTCTGATGAAAGTTACTAGTTAAATACAAAATAGTCTATAACAAAGTAATAACAAAACAACTCAGTTTGTTCAGTTTAACAGCTACATTACATTCCAGCTAATCCTGCATATGATTTTCTTGATTTCAAATATTATTTCCTCTGGATAGTAGCAAGAAAATGCCTCATTTACAATGGAAACCATATTTTGATTTAAAAAATTCAGATGGGGTGCAACTTTCTTGACTTGTTTTGCTCCATATGAAACACATACGTCAAAGCCCCTAGATCTTGCAAGCTTTCATAGCTCAAGTTTCTATTTAAATCAATGGGAGTTCTATGTAAGATTCCTTTCAGGATCAAGCCTTTTACCGGTGCAATGGAACATGAAAGTATGTGATTACTAAAGCTTCAGTCCTGCAGTGTGCTCTGTGTGGGTGGGTCCCTGTGCCTGTATGGTGCCCCACTGACTTCAATTGGATTCTATGGGGTGCAGGGTTTCCACTTACATGGAGCTCTTTGCTGTAAGGATTGGGCTTTTAGTTACAACATCTCTCCTATAGGTTCTAGAGAGATATAACAATATGTACACCTTATCAAACAGCAAGATGATCTTATTCAATCTACCTACTTTAGGACCCTACCTTGCTTTCACTGACTTCAGGATGGGACCTTAGATACTTGAAATTGTATAGATTATGGTCAGATGTTGATTTTTTTTTATATGACATACCTGTGCCCACATACATTTTCACATAAATATTGAAATTCTATTGAACACTACATTGGTGCAATCTTTACAATATTTTTTTCAATATTTATATACTTAATTATATATATACTTATATATATACTTATACTATATATACTTAATTTATCTCAAAAAAGCAGTTAGTCAGGGCTGTGGCTCAAATTCAGCAAGTCAGTGGGACAACTCACATGTTTAAAGTTAGGTACATGCTTAAGTACCTTGCTGAACTGGGGCCATAGTGTGCAGTTGAGGATATCAATCCTAACTATTTCCCCTTTGTTAGATGGATAAGGAATAACAAGGGTCAGAAATCCTTTTGTAAAACCAAGAAACAGAGTGGGTCAAGTAAAATTGCAATTTAGCTATTAAAATAGTTGAATATTTGATCCATTTCATTAGTATTAATCTGTTCTATTTTGCAGCATGTGCACTGAAAGCAAGTTTCAATACTGAATTAAAGTTATCAACTGAAAATAGTTTTTCTTTCTTTTTTATTAAATAATAGCTATCTAGATAAGGCTATTTAGGAGTTGAAAAGTAAAGGCTACTGAAACATGATATTTACTTTATTTGGTCATTGCACTTCACTTTCAAATTACTATCTTTAGTCATCTGTGGACTCATTAACATTTAAAACTGATCAATAAATTAAGGCACTGACATAATTTCTTTACTTGCATTTTCCTCCTAACCCAAATTCAGATTCTCCAAAAGTCAAACTCCTTCACAGTTACCCAGGATACTTTCTTTCAGCCTAACCTTTCCTTTCTCTCTCTTTCTTTAAATGCCCAATTAACAAAAAAGCATAAGATTGGATAGGATTGGATGAGGATCAAGGAGGCGTGTGTTGGGAATGACGTCAACTGAGACAATAAAAGGGCTTCTTAGTTACTTCGAAGTTCTATTTTAAAGTTACATTTAAGGGGTCCACTAGACCAATTCAGTAGTCTTTAAATATACTCAACATCAGAAGACAGTCAGCTGCTGACTTATCTGAAGCAGAAACCTGTTTAAGACATTATTTGGTAAGTTTGCCATATTTTCTTTTAGGATACACTAGATAAGTGATTTTAATAACAAATTATAATTCAGTTTGTGTATTTTGTTTTCTGATTAGGTTAAGCATAAAAATGGAATGAAAGTGAAAATCTGCTGTTTTTAAGATTGTTAACTGAATCAGCTTTTTAAAATTCAGTTAAATTAATAAAATTCACCTATGATGGTGGATTAAAGAAATAACTCAAAGTGAATTCAACCACTGGATTTAAAATAGTGAGTTAGATACTGTGCTTGGAGCATATTCATGCTATGATGTAAAACATGGTATTGTAAATGCTTTTCTGACCTACAGTAAAACTGTAAAAATCAAACAGGAAAGTAACTGTAAAAATGGCATTGTAGGATTCTATATGTATTCTGCCTCAGTTACTCCACATCAAATTTGCTTGGTTTACAACTCAAAAGATGTTTTTCTAGCTATCATCACTAAGAACTCAAGTTGGAATCTGAAATTCAAAGTTATTTCTGCCTTTCAAACTTATTTCTGCCATCACCAGTACTAAATATTCTGCAATTATAATTCAACTGACAATTTTGTTGATGTGCAAATCAAAATAAAATCCATCTCTTTTCCATAGCTATATGACCTATGCAGTAATAGAAACTGTAAAAACTTGGGGCCCAATTCTGATTTTACTTACATCAGGGTATATAGGGACTAACAACACCGACCTCAGTAGTTATGCCAATGTAAAGCTGCCATAAGAGAACCAAGGTTCTTGGTTCTGTCAGCAAAATCAGCAAAGTTTAATGACACAAAAGAAGCAGACAAAATGTAATACTTTGCAATTTACATAGCTGTATACAGGTATTTCAAGGACCTTTACAAATATCTCCATGAGACAGAAATTAATAATAAATAATAATACTTTGCAACTAAACACTGCTTTGCATCCAAAGATATCAAAATGGTGGGTATTATTATGCCCATGGTAATATGGGGTAACCGAGGCATACAGCGGTTAAGAGACTGCCCAAGATTATACTGCAAGTCATTATAAAAATTAGGAATATAATCCAGTTCTTCTGATACCTAAATTCCTTGTTGTAACCACTACATCTCTTTTCTGACTATACACATGTTCAACACTTTTCTCTGTA
This sequence comes from Chrysemys picta bellii, assembly GCF_011386835.1. NCBI lineage: Eukaryota > Metazoa > Chordata > Testudines > Emydidae > Chrysemys > Chrysemys picta. The sequence goes on along the minus strand of NC_088794.1, from coordinate 50,810,366 downwards.
CCTAACCCTAACTGTTCCCCTAGTTTAATTGTTTTGAAATTATTTGAAATATAGATTTACAAATTTCCTTCCTTTTATCCTTACAGTTAACATGATTTCTGTCAAAGATATGGCTAAGACTGCAGTCGTTGTATATGCAATTTGTTTCTTTGCAAAATCTGATGGAAAACCAGCGACGTAAGTATATTGCTATACATTTTTTGAATTTGGGGATATTTTTACTAATATTCTTTACTTTCATCTTGACTGATTACCTACCTATCATCATCTGAAATCTGGCATCAAGTACAAGAATTAAAATAAACAATGCCAGCGGCCAAACAATATTGGCACAAAACTAGACCATTTTCTTCTTCTAACCCTCCTCCCTCTAATAAATCCACCACCAATTAAATATCACTACTTCCCCTCTCACCAGCAGACAGTATATCCCCTGGGTAAAAATCCAGGTTGAATAAATGTGCTTGCACTGCCTCCCAAAAGTTCCCAAACTTGGGCTTTAGTGGAGATCAAGAATTCAAGGAAAGGCCATTGTGAGATTGTTACTTTGTTCACCCTTCATACAGGAAGAGATCAGTGAGTGAGATGCAACTGATGCACAATCTTGGGGAGCACCTGCACACTGTGGAGAGACAGGATTGGCTTCAGCTGAAACTGCAGGATGTGCACAGTGCCCCCGAGGCACTGGTGGATGCTAGAACCCAGAGGCCCCGAAAGAAGGATGATATTGTTCTGGGAGAAATCAGAAGTCGTAGGCTGCTCCCTGAGCATTTGCAGGCAGCAATGCAGAAGAAACCTATTGTGCTGGACAAAGCTTACATGGACAACATCCTCTTCAAAACAAAGTCCCAGTGAAAGAGGCATAGCATTGTATCTGTCCAAGTAAGCACATGTCTGTAACTCACCGAGCAACTAGGGCATTTTATTATTATTTATTATTTGTATTACATTAGTTTCTAGAGGCCCCAACCAAGACTGAAGCTCCATTCAGCTAGGTCCTTTACAAACATAGATTAAGAGATTGTCCCTACCCACCATCTCAAATGTTGATAATTTTTGAATATCTAATTCAATCGCTAATGGGTCCCATTTATTTCCATTGTTTAAAAAAATAATGTATGTTTAAAAAACCAAACAAGCAGGAGGTTTAAATATAAATAGTTACAAAAAAGGCAGAGTTAAAATAATTTAAGGCCAGGTTCTACCACTCTTACTCACACTGAATAGTACCTTAACCCAATGGAATCCTCACAGAATAAATTACTAATCAACCTAAGTGAGGACGACAGAATCTGACCCCATAATAAAAAGGGCACCACCAGTTCTATAGGGACTGAAACATGTGCTTCACTCTACACACAGTGACCAGTCCCATTGATCCACTACTCACAATGCATAAAGTTAAGTCACATTCATTTACAAGATCAGGCCAAGATTTGGGAAGCGTTAATTACATATAAAAATAAAAAAAAAGAGGACTTTAATTTAAAAAATATTAAAAAGTAAGGTAAAATATAAACATAGGAAAAACAAAGATTATAAATTATTAAAAGGAAAGGGCTAGAATTAAAACTAATTCTATAAACAATAGAAAAATCAAGGGTTAAATATAATATTAAAATAGGGGAAAGGTTTAATTACCCAACAAAGGCCAAAAGGATAGGATCTATAACATAAACAATAAAAGGAGATGTAGTGGCATGCATCTAGGTGTGAGGCTAGGTAACACAATGTGGGAGTGAGGTATGGGTCAGACAGTTAAAATTAAAACCAAAATCGTACACAATATTTTCATCTCCCTCTTGTCTGTAAATTATTCACTCTCTAAATTGTCTGTAAGTTATCGTAGGCCCCATGTGTGAGTAACTTTATGCTGTAGGACTAATAATTCATATGGGTAATGTTATTCATGTGCATGCATAAGTATTTATAGGAATGGGGTAATAGATTCTAAAATCCTTGCAACAGGTTCCCATTAGCCTGTGGAAATCATTGCCACAATATACCACACAGGCTGAGAGCATAGCAGAATTCAAAAAAGGATTGGACATTTTTATGAATAACAAAAAGGTTTATAAGTTAAATTGTAAGGATAAAAAAGAATAGCAAAGAAAAAATCCTTAACCTGAATTTTGGAAGGAATATAAACCCTCATGCTTTGGAGCATAAACAAACTTCTGACTAATGGAGTTTAGAAAGAAACTTTTCCTATAGGTAATGTTTTCCATAATTGTCTGCTATGGAGTTTATTACACCTTCCTCCAAAGCATCTATTACAGAGCACTATCAGAACCAGATACGGGACTAGATGAGATGAACTATTGGTCTCAGCCAGCCTGGCTTTCCCCATGTTCCCTAGCCATTTTGCCAGCCATGGAAGTAAACATTTTCAACACCACCCACTCCCTGCAATGGCTATGGGGAGGAGGGAAAAAAGGGCTGGCCAATCAATGAAGCAAATGGAAAACGGCCAGCCAGGCAAAGCATAGAGCAAAAATTAAAGGCAGAGCGGGTCACAACAGCACAGTGCTCCCTGGAAGTTGGCACCGAGGGCGCCCCTAGAACCTGCCCTGTTCCCATATAATGTTTATTTGTCTGTTTGGTGTCTTCATGCTTTGGGAAACCAGTGAACAAATAATAAATAATAATTTCAAAATATAAATTAAAATCTTCGGCAAATTAGAAATGTACTTGCAACTAGTGAACTGTATTTCATTATCTTGACTATACCTTTACTAATGTAAAGGCCCTGATGCTACAAACTGATGATGCACTAATGCAGACCCTGCACCTGCACAAAGTCCCATTACAGTGAATGGTACGCGATGGGTGTTTAGAGTTCTTTGATAGTACATCTATTTGTGGGACTGGGGCCTTAAAGTGCACCTTCTATTTATTCTTTTGTTGTATGTTTGTGCATAACTTATAAAGGAATAAAATTGCATTTTTGTACCTATGTCTCGCTTATGTATCACCAAATAAAATGGACCAAAAGCTCTTGGACATTATTATAAAGCATAATGAACTCTGATTTTCCTGTCAGTATTTATATTGGTAAATGCGCGGATGAGATGATGGTGTAGGGAGACAGGTTTTAGGTTTATTAGGAACCTGGGAACCTTTTGTGAAAGGGGGAACGTATACAGGAAGGATGAGCTCCACCTAAACCAAAACAGAATCAGACTGTTGGCATAAAAAATTAAAAAGGTTGTAGAAGATTTTTTTAAACTAAGAGCTGGAGGAAAGCTGACAGGGGCAAAGGAGCACATGGTTTGGGTGGAGACATCCCTTAGGGATGAATCTATTAAAGGGGGAACTCTGTATCCTAGTAAAGAGGATAGGAAAGAAGTTGGTAAAGTACATGTGGGAACTACTGAGGAACACTCAAACATAAATCCTATTTAAATATAACACATGATGGGAAGCAACTGAATATGGATAAAATATAAAAGTGCTTATATACAAATGTTAAAAGTCTAAATACTAAAATGGATGATGGGTGAACTAGAGTGCCTCGTATTAAATGAGGATATTGATAGAATAGGCATCGTGGAAACTTGGTGGAATAAGGATAATCAATGAGACACAGCAATACCAGAGTACAAAATATACAGGAATGACAGAGTAGATTGTGCTGGTGGGGGAGTGGCACTATATATGAAAAAAACCATATAGTCAAATAAAGTAAAAATCTTAAATGAATCAAACTGTACCATAGACTCTTTATGGACAGAAATTCCATGCTTGAACAATAAGAGTATAGCAGTAGGAATATACTACTGACCACCTGACCAGGATAGTGACGGGACTGAAATGCTCAGGGAGAGTAGAGAGGCTACAAAGGCAGAAAACATAATAATAATGTGGGATTCCAACTATCCTCAGGGAGGGATGCAGAGATAAAATTTCTAGAAACCATAAATGACTACTTCTTGGAGCACCTTGTCCTGGGACCCACAAGGGGAAAGAGGCAATTCTTGATTTAGTCCTACATGGGGCACAGGATCTGGTCCAAGAGGTGAATATAGCTGAACCGCTCAGTAATAGCAACCATAATGTAATTAAGTTTAATATCCATGTAGGGAGAAAAATGCCAAAGAAACCCATCACAGTAGTAACTTCACAAAGGGCAACTATATAAAAATGAGGAGGCTAGTTAAACAGAGATTAAAAGGAGCAGTCACAAGGGTAAAAGGCTCGCAAACAGCATGGAAATTATTTAACAGAAGCGCAAACAAAATGTATACCCCAAATAGAAAAACAGTAAGAGGACCGAAAAAATGCCACCATGGATAAACAGATAAGTAAAAGAGGCAAAAAGGCATCCTTTAAAAATTGGAAGTCAAATCTTAGTGAGGAAAATAGAAAGGAGTATAAACGCTGTCAAGTCAAGTGTAAAAGTATAAGAAGACAGGCCAAGAAAAAATTTGAAGATCAACTAGCTAAGGACACAAAAACTAACAGCTATTTTTTTAAAAGTACATCAGAAGCAGGAAGCCTGTGAAACAGTCAGTGGGGCCACTGGATGATCAAAGTGCGAAAGGAGCACTCAAGGAAGAGAAGACTGTTGGGGGGGACGGGAGAAGGGGATTCTTTGCATCAGTCTTCACTGCAGAGGATATGGAGGAGATCCCCATACCCAATCCATTCTTTTTAGGTGACAAATCTGACAAACTGTCCCAGATTGAAGTGTAAATAGAGGAGGTTTTGAAACAAATTAATAAATCACCAGTATCAGATGGTATTCCTCCAAGGGTTCTGAAGGAATTCAAATATGCAGAACTACTAACTGCATCCCACCACTTAAATCAGCCTCTGTAAAAGATGACTGGAGGGTAGCTAAGGTAATGCCGATTAAAAAAAAAAAAGTCTCCAGAGGCTATCGTGGTAACAACAAGCCAGTAAGCCTAACTTTAGTGCCAAGTGAATTGGTTCAAAGTGTAAAATTATCAGACACACAGATAAAGATATGTTGGGGAAGAGTCAATGTGGCTTTTGTAAAGGGAAATCATGCCTCATCAATCTATTAGAATTCTTTGAGGATGTCAACAAGCAGGTGGACAAGGGTGAGCCAGTTGATACAGTGTACTTGGACTTTCAGAAAGTTTTTAATAAGATCCATTACCAAAAGCTCTTAAGCAAAGTAAGCAGTCATGGGATAAGATAGAGGGTCCTCTCATGAATTAGTAACTGATTAAAAGATAGGAAACAAGGAGTAGGAATAAATAGTCAGTTTTTACAATGGAGAGAGGTAAGTAGCGGGATCCTCCAAGGATCCGGACTGGCACCTGTGTTATTCAAAATATTCCTAAATGATCTGGAAAAAGGGGTAAACAGTGAGGTGACAAAATCTGCAGACGATACAAAATTAGTCAAGATAGTTAAGTCCAAAGCTGACTGCAAAGAGTTATAAAGGGATCTCACAAAACTGGGTGACTGGGTAACCAAATGATAGATGAAATTCTGTGTTGATAAGTGCAAGTAATGTGCATTGGAAAAAAATAATCTCAACTATACATACAAAACGATGGATCTAAATTAGCTGTTACCACTCAAGAAAGAGATCTTGGAATCATCATAGATAGTTCTCTGAAAACATTCATTCAATGTGCAGTGGCAGTCAAAAAAGCTGACAGAATTTTAGGAATCATTAAGAAAGAGAGATAATAAAACAGAAAATATCATAATGCCACTATGTAAATCTAAGGTACACCCATAGTTCGAATACTGTGTGTAGTTCTGGTCATCACATCTCAAAAAAGATATATTAGAATGGAAAAGATGCAGAGAAGGGCAACGAAAATGATTGGTGTATGGAACAGCTTCTATACAAGGAGAAGTTAAAATGACTGGGACTGTTCAATTTAGAAAAGAGACGACTAAGGAGGGAATATAATAGAGATCTATACAATCATGAACAGTGTGAAGAAAGTGAATAAGGAAGTGTTATTTACACTTTTTCATAACACAAGAACTAGGGATCACCCAAAGAAATTAATAGGCAGCAGGTTTTAAATAACTGGAAGTACTTCTTCATACAATGCTCAGCATGTTACATGTTACAGTGGAACGCATTGCCAAGGGGATATTGTGAAGGCCAAAAGTATAAATGGGTTCAAAAATCAATTAGGTAAATTCATGGAGGATAAATCCATCAATGGCTATTACCCAAGATGACCAGGAATGCAATACTGTGCTCGAGGCCTCTCCCATGGAGAGCGTGTAGAATCACACTCCTAATTTTGACACTACTATGCTGCCTGCAGGCAAAAAGGAAATACTGTATCCTGAATTTATTATATAAATATTCCATACATGAATCACTACTGAATTATTATTGAAACAATGGGCACAATTAAATCAGCAATCATGGCAGATGCTGATTCCTGCCAGCCCTAAAGAGGTTATGAATACTCCCAAAAAAGAAATTTCAAAAGCTGTGCAGAACTAATATCACAATAATTGTTTTACTTTCAGGGGAAGCAGAACAATAGTACAGCAATGAAAGCATGCAAAATATACTCTAATAAAAACTGAAGAAATTGTAAAGTCAGTTGAGAAAACAATTATTGCTGCTTGTCTCCTCTAAATACTGCTGTTGAATATCGCTGAGACTGCTGGTAAACAGCATGTAACATTTGACTCCTTGCCTAGGTAGCACATTCTTGATTCTAATTACTTTGTCTTTTGTGCTGGCTTTGTTGGCATTTTATTGTCCTAATGATGGATTCCTCAATAGTCTGGTTTACCGCTCTGTTGTTAAAGGACAGAAAGAGGGCTGGTCTACACTGGGGGGCGGGATCGTATCTTAGATTGAATTACCTGGGGTCCACACAGTGCGGGATCGACGGTCGCGGCTCCCCTGTCGACTGCGCTACCGCCACTCACTCTGGTGGAGTTCCAGAGTCGACGGTGAGTGTGTTCGGGGATCGATATATCGCGTCTTAACGAGACGTGATATATCGATCCCAGATAAATCGATTGCTACCCGCTGATATGGTGGGTAGTGAAGACATACCCAGAGAGAGCTCATTTAACTGAATCACATTTTGCTGCATGCAGTAGTTAAGCTTCCAGTTTCTCATATGCCATTTAATGTTATAAGGGAGAAAAGCTTCATGCACATATCTCATGTAAAGTTTAAGACATATTTGTTGATGACTCCCTATCGGAAAAGGTTAGTTCCAAAAACTCAGCCCTGATAATGCATTAGGCAAGGCCAGAGGTATAAACTCATTGAAACTTCAGAGCAAACTTTAAAGAGCATACCAGGCAAAGATTATATTGAGTTTCAATCTCTGGAATCAGGGCCAATTCGGTGAACTTTCTCCACTAGTTTGACATCATCCTTTGCAAAGTGAATGCTAGCAATGCTATATATGGTAGCCCCCAAACTCAGGTTGTCATGCATGTTACTGGAACAATTCTATCTCTAAGATTGTGTCCAAAGGGGGCTCTATTCTTTTCATCTCCCCGCATTGCAAATATATTCCCTTCTCTTTCTTTCTCTCCATTCTCTTCTTCCAGCTTTCCAAGAGAGAAGATACTACTGGTTTTAGGCTGTAAATTCTTTGGGGAATTGACTGTTTTTGTATGTGTTTGTACAATGCCCAGTACAATGGGGGTGACTGAGGTATCAGCCTGGGCACTACCCTCATATAAAATACTTAATTAATAATAATACTGAATAAGATCCTTAGAAAAGAGGTGATCATTGAGTTTAGACCTGAATGCACTCAGGCTTGGGGTCAGTTTATTCTCCTCCCATATGGAGCGTGCACCAAACTGAGCTTGTCTAGAATGTGGAACATAACAATAACTGTCTAGGAGAGTCATGGATGGATAGCTGATCCCTGAGATAGCACAATCCCTGTCTATTAAAGGATTTATAAATTAAGAATAGGATTTTGAATTCATTCTTGAAATGAACTGGGAGCTGGTAGAGGCCCTCTCTTGATCAGATTTACAAGCTTAACCTTCATTTTGTTTAGATTTAACATCAGCCAACTCTTTTCTCACCTATGTGCTAATCTCTGATAGACATGGAGATAGCTGCGAGATGGTGGTATATATTGTAAACGATTAAGGGAGCCAAGATCATTTGGTCATTGGCATTTGAGCCCATAAAGTGTCAGTTTCTCATAGCATCTATATGTAAATATGGAAAAAGTGGTGGTGAAAAACAAGTTGTCCAGCAGCACCCTCTGAGTATAGCCTTCAAGGAAAGATTTCAGAGCATTTCCCTTGACCCTTGTCTCATCTCTTAAGTATCTTATAACAGTAAGGTCTAAGTGTATGGGAACAGATGTTCTTTATCCATGGATTGCAGGAGACTATTCATCTGCACCACCAGCACCGTTTCAGATTTATTCCTGGCCAGAATGGAGCAGATCTAAGATTGGTTTGAAGTATGTACTTGCGTGCTTTGTGATTAGCTTGCTAAGAAACAGATTTGGTACCAAGATAGCTCTGTTATGTGTCATAAAGGTTTCTTTGGGAATGGGAGATTATAGCAGGTTTTAAGGTGGGAAGTAGTATCCCTTTTTCAAACATGGTGTTAACAGTCTCTATTACAAGAACTCCTAGTTACTCTTCTCTCTCTTTCTCCAGCCAGCAATGACTTGCTCTTGATTGGTATGTATAGGACTTCTAAATGGACTAACTCAGGGGAAGGAATGTGTCATGATGTTGGACATGTACATGATGTTCAGTTCCAGGTATCTCAAGAAACCTTGGATATGGGTGAGCTCAGTGAAAAAGGATGAATGCACCCTTATGCAAGAAATGCTAGCTTGTGTTATGTAGGCAGAGAGATAAAGCAACTCACCCCAACAGCTTTTGAGCATGTTTGTAGGAAGAAGAGAAGAGAGAATCTATGAACACAGACATATTGGTGTCACTAGGCATAGGTACCAGGTAACTCGGGAGGGCGGAAGGCCATAAGTGTCGATGAAACCCCCCAGCTCTGGGGCTAAGTGAGCCAAAGCAACCCCATCTTGTGAACTTTAACCAGCCTCAATGTTAACAGCCTAAAAGCAGAATATGTAACAGTCAGCTTTTTTAGCAGACAGCTGCAGTTTCGCTCAAACTAGCAAAAGCAGTAGTGATAAGGAAGGGTGAGGGGGGGGGAGGGGGAAGTCTACATGTCTCTGGGCCTGCAAGGCCAAAGATAAACATGCGGATGAGAACTTTTCTAACACGCCACAATGTCCCGCCTACTGTAACTGCTGTCGGGAAGGGAGGGATGGAGGGGAAACAGAACAAAAGGCTTACACAAGCAGCTTGGAATATAAAATGGGAAACTTGCTTGTATTTGTTGCGCTTCTGATTTGAGACATGCTGGTCTCCTGAGTGCCTTTTCGAGATCTCGAATAAACTTGGTTTGCTTATCCACTCTAGTGTGTCTATTGGTGCGACGCAGACCGGGCAACGAACCCCGCTGTTGCCCCCTCGGGCCCTCTGGGCCAGCAACAGACATGTAGAAATTATTTGCGCTTCCACTTGTATGCCTCAGCTTAGGTTTTCCATCAGTAATCCAGTTTCTATCCATTTTTCTTGCTCTGAGAAACATAAAGATCCATATAGACGGGGGAAGAGAACAAAGTAATTTCACAGATACTGTACTAATATATGTACATCTCCACTTCCTCCTTCATGACTATACTTTGTGAATTGGGCCAAAATTGTAACCACAGATCTAGACCCTCTCAATTTACCAGGGTATACAGATTCAAAATTCCAGGATCCAAATCTAACGCTATGGTATTGGTTTCAAAACGACAAGCACATGAAAACTCATCAGCATGGCTGATCTTATGACAACCCATAATTCAAAAGCATCACACCCTATCCCAAAATTCTGAGCGTCTGGCAAAACGACATCGCTCCCAGCCACAAATTACAGATGGTACGCCAAATTGTCCCAATAAAGATGACCATTAGAACAACACTGGTACGTCTCTGTTTTCAGGGCCTGTCTGTCATTCTTACTTACAGAATGCTGTTTTGTAAACTCTTTGCAGTCTGACCGCTGGGAGGAGATGCCGGCCAGCTGAACCGGTGACACTGACAGCAGGCTAGCGACCTGTCTGTAGGTTCTTATACGCCCCCGATAGCCACGCTAACAGGGGCTGGATAAGCCAAGGATCATCGTTATCAAGCTTCTCGTCCTCCTCACTCCCTACTATCACCAAGGCCGCTAGCTGCCACGGAGAACTAAGGATCTCCCGGTTCTGAGGTTCATTCCCGCCCCCCATGGTCTGTAACCTGCTGCGCCACTGGTGAGGGGGCAGTTCCTGCCCGTCAATCTCCCCCCGTCCACGCGCCTGCTCGAATCCCCCGGAAAACCTGCTCTGTGCGGCGACCCAGGTCCCGCTCTCACAGCCCCATCTCCCCCCACCCGCTCCTCCGTCCCTCACTTGCGGCTACATCGCCCCCACGTTACCTCCCCCTCCCGCCTCTGCCCCCATCTCCTCCCCCGGCCTGTCCCACTCCTGCTGCGAGCGGCTCTGGGCACCACCCCGTCACCATGGGACCGGTGACCTCCTGGTGGCGCACGCGGCTCCCCAGCCCGCACCCTGGGGCACCGAACGTCACACAGGCGACAGACACGCGCCTCGACCCGGGCTTCGCCCTCGCTTTCGGTTTCACCAGGCAGCGCCCCCACCCCCCTCACTTCCGCCTGGGCAGTGCCTGGAAAGCAGCAAACCCACTACACTCCCCCGCACGATACCTGGCGTTCGGCGCAAACCTCGCGATATTTCACCCCTTTCCCGTTTCCTCCCTCCTCTCTCGCGAGAGGAGGAGCTTCCCGTGGCCGAGCCGAGGCCGAGCGGCCTGGGAGGTACAGCAGGAGCCTGGTAGCGAGGCGGCCGTTGTCCCGGAACCTGGCGGGGTAGGTGGGAGATCGGCCGGGACCCCCAGGGCAGGCGGGGGCTGACAGGATGGGGGGCGCGGCTGCATGGCTGTGTGGGGGCGGGAGTGGCTGTGGAGCCGGGCCGAGGGGGAGCGGAGCTGTGTTGGGGAGGAGGCTGGAGGTTCCGGGCGGGGAGCGGAGGCTTCGAGGTTGTAGGGGTGGGGAAGCAGGTAGGGCTGCGGGGCGCACAAGTGGGGTGTCTCTGGGGCTGGGGTTGGGGGGGGGTGTAGATAAATGACCCCCCAACCCCCTGGTAGCAGGTTTGCTGTGACTGTCTATAAGGTGCTACTTCGTTATAAATGACCGTTCCTTAGTGCTCTGTGTACATTTGATATCTTGCCTTCTGGGAAGATGGACAGTGGATTTGTTTCCTGATGCTCTTGGTTGGCTAGTCATACTAGTAGCTTTTGAATGAAGTGGTTGGAGATGCTATTAATAAATAGTGTTAATGAAGGTTTTCTGTCACGTGTCAGAATGGCATTTCCTGTTGGGGATTGAAAGGAGCTCTGTTCTCTTGTGTGCCAGTTAAAAACAGTGATTAAACTGTAAAGGGCAGTTCTGCAGGTTCCTATGAAATTAATATCCCTTCCTCCTGGTGATGACTAGTGAACAGTGGAACGTTCCTTTGTGTACAATCACTTAAAGCAGGGCACTTAGCTTTTGGGGCCGCTCTCTCAACACCAAAATGAACTACTCTCAGTGGGTGGCTAGATAAAAACAATGAGATGGTGAGGTGTTGTTAAGACTGTAGCCTGTCCCTGATTCTTCTGGATTTGAGATTTGTTTTTGGTGATGCTGAATTTGTCAATGTTTACAGTGTAATCTGAAATTCTATTGTAGTACCATCAGACAGTGGTTTTCAACCTTTTTTTCATTTGCAGACCCCTAAATTTCAAATGGAGGTGTGGACCCCTTTGGAAATCTTAGACATAGTCTGTGGACCCCAGGGATCCACAGACTACAGGCTGAAAACCACTGTCATAATGGTGAATGTACTGATTGACCAGCAACTTTGCCTTACTTTGATGAAGTCTTAGTTCTGATGTTTTCTTCAGCAACTCCAGCTTTTCCACTGAGCCTCCTGAAACTATTGAGAGTGCCTCCTTGCCCCGAAGTATCTGTCTGTTATCAAAGATATACTTAGTAATGCTGTGTTGGCACCTGAAATGCACAATGTTGTATTCTGACAAAATTGCTTTGACAAAATGCAATTGCAAATTTTGGGATGAGTAAAATGCAGTTGATCACCAATGCTGCAAGCAACATAGCATAAAAACCCACCCGCAACCCCACTCACCTCTCCAGCTGTCACTTCATCTCCTTCCTCCATTTCATCTCTAAGATCATGGAATGTCATCTAACACCTGTCTGGAGTTCCTTTCCTTCAACTCCATCCTTGACCCTTTCCAATTTGGGAAATGCCCACTTCACTTGTTACCCAGGGCTCTTTCAACCCAAAGCTCTTGGTAACTTTTACTCAGTGTGAGATGGTGTCAGGAAATAAATCATGAGACACGGCTGTCCGACCGATAGATGGCTGTCACAAACTGAAAGCACTCTTGTGTTGTCCTCTGAAAGCTAAACTTTACTTAGTCTCAAGCACTTACGTCCGCAACAGGTTAGTAAAACACCCCAAACCCCTGATAATTACCAAAGCTGAGTGCGGCTCTTGAGTGATACAGCGGCAGGCTTCCAATGGCCAAATCTCCCCTCTGCCGGTGGGGATCGCAAGATGTATCCAGAGGAAGAGTCCAAAAGAGTCCAACTACCTCAAACTTTTCATCCTTATTTATACATTAGTAATAGAATGACATGTCCCTTAAAGAAAACTTGTTAAGTAAGCAGTTTCAATGGTCAAGCAAGAGGTTACTTCTGATTATTTATTAACCAGGTGTGGGTTTTTCCAGAGTTTGCAGCCCTGAGGCCCGAATAGACATTCCTGAGGCACATCCTGCTCTTCTAAAATGTATGTATTAGCAACTTCAACAATTCTTATCAGGAAGGACGCGGGGTTAAGCTGCCTTTTCTGTGGCACCCAAAACCCCCTCTCTTCCTGCCTTGGTTAAGCTGAGATTGCTGACTAGGTTGCTTTTAGCAATAAGCCATAGTGGTTTCAGGCACTTTACTGGTTTGCCAAAATCTACCTGTACACACTCATCTGACTAGTTCTCACCAAAATTCACAAACAAGTACTCCATCTTTGTCATTCTTATTTGTTGACTGACTTTGACATCAGTCATGCTCTTAAAAATCTTGTCCTTCCTTTGGCTTGTAATAGCTCTGTCCTCTACTGGTTCTCCTCTTACCTGAGACTGTTCTTCAATGTTTCGTTCACAGGATACTCCTCGTCCCTGCTCCAACATTCAGTGGGGGTACTACAAGGCTCTTGGATTCCTCTTGCCCCTCTACACATTATATCTGGATGATCTAATTCAAAAGCAAGGTTCTAGTCATCATCTTTATGCAGATTTACAGATCTTCGTTGCTACTTCAGACTTGCCTCCTTCTATCTAGACTAAATCTTTTTACATCACCTTATGTATATGCATCTGAGAGAGACAAGATAGGTGAGGTAATGTCTTTTATTGGATTAACTTCTCTTGGTGGAATGGACAAGCATTCGAGCCTAGTCCACCTTGTGTATCTCATATCCTAGGACCAACAAGCTACAGTAACATTGCAAACAATGATGGTATATACATCTCTCACTTCAACCTGACAGTGTAGCCAAAACTGAACTGTTTTCTCTAAACATCTCTCCCCTTTCTTAGTGCCGTTGTTGTCCACAGCTGCTGTCTCTTTTACTCAGGACTGTAGTCTTGGTTTCATCTCTGACTTATTCTTTTTCCACTCCGACATATCCAGGCTGTCTAAATCTAGCAGTTTTTCCCTGTATGGCATCTCTAAGGCCAGGTGTACACTAACCCCCTAATTTGAACTAAGGTACGCAACTTCAGCTACGTGAATAACGTAGCTGAAGTTCGAAGTACCTTAGTTCGAACTTACCTCGGTCCACACGCGGCAGGCAGGCTCCCCCGTCGACTCCGCGGTACTCCTCTTGTCTAGCTGGAGTACCGCAGTCAACGGCGAGCACTTCCGGGTTCGACTTATTGCGTCCAGACAAGATGCGATAAGTCGAACCCAGAAGTTCGATCGCTCGCCGCCGAACTACC